>NW_018480052.1:649487-735475 GCF_002113885.1 Mizuhopecten yessoensis | reverse complement strand
GATTGTGATATAACAGTAACGGAAGGGGGATACATCTACCTGTGCATGACGCTAAACACTTCTGTTCACGTAGTGTTGTATTCTATTTTCATATTCATAAACATATCGTTGATAAAAAGTACATTAGAAATACACTATAGAAGTAATAAAACACCTATTGAAAGTTTAGTGTGTGGATGATGAAGGTAAAAGAAAGGATATAATTTCCTTACAAATGAAAACATTAGTTTACTCGTGTTAACTCACGATCTTTAAGTTTCGGCAATTGCGCTAATCTGGTAAAGGAAACTCTTGACGTAATGAATGTGTATCCTGATTCAAAATTAACAAGTGATTTTTATTTAACAGCAGAGTCACAGATGTTGATTTCAAATCATTGCAATATGAAAGTCGCTTTTCAGTAATTAACTAAAATACAATTGGGTGTTTTTTAAATAACATTTTTGATAATTACATTTTAAAATATGATATGCTTAATTCTTTTTCTTGAAATAAATTTTATTCATATTGCTTTGGTGTCAACTCTGTGATTATTATTTTATCATATTGATATGGAGTCATGATGTTTTTGTATATTGACGCTGTGATATGTGTATTCTATTGTATGTATCATGTAATTTTTATACAAGTATGCTTTAATGGTGATTTACTCAATATTCTACATTAAAAGTACTTGACCACGAAGGAGTTGATGCGTACCAATCCACGTCGGCGAATAATTACCACGAAATAAATGAACTTCTCGGTGAATCAATACTAAATCGTCACACACGCAATATAGTAAACCTAGCGAGCGGGTATGTTTCCTCTGATTGTATCTACATTTGATAAACCCGTGTCACCTAGCTAGCTATATACTTACTCCCTATTATCACGTCTAGTCTATCTCTAACGGAACCCTCTGCTCGGAAGTGTATGCATATAGAGAAGAAGACAGTCAAATTTTACCTGAATCAAAAAGCTTAAATCAATGATAAAAGGGATTACACGTGTCAGAGCAAAGCTCGGAGGCCGCTTTTATCAGAATGTATAAATCCAAGGAATTTGAAAGTTAAACACGGAGATTGCTCAGTCATATGCCAGAGGTTGTTATTTGAGGTCGACAGATACTGGCAATCACGAACATTTGTAAATAGGAGACATTTGTTCTACTTTATAGCTGATCACCAATGATTATTTTTCTCGAAAAGACAAAGGAACAAATGTGCTTTTGTTTGTCTTTTAATATCATATTTCTAAGGATGGCAAGCGATTTTGCCCTTAATGAATATGCTTGTGTATTTACAAAAAAACAAGTGTTAATCATTTCTCGTACACATATACTGATAAATGAATATTCATCATTTACTCGTTCACATAGATAGATAAACAGGTGTTTATTGTAAACTAGTAAGCATATAAAACACACAAATAATGTTGAAACCTCTGTACTCTAAGCTTTATAAGATTGATAACGGTCTGTTAAGTTTACGAAATTGGATATGAACAAATATAGGAAAATTTGGGAATTTAGCGCGTTTGTGTATTGAACCTTGTTACGTCTCAAGTTTAATGTCATCATGTCTTTGTTTATTCAGTAACTGTTGTTGTCTTTTCGCATCAAACAAATAATAACAACAACATGATTCGAGGTAAAAAAAATATTAAAAAAAGTATATCCTGACCCCCAAAACACTACTGGCGAAACCAAAGCTGCACAGCTACCGACACACACTGTTTACTGTAGTTGATGCGCTGTGTAGTGTGTTATTTTGATATTCTACCATTACAAAACAGACAACAATAAATAGAACACGTGCTTATTATATTGGCTTTTTGTTACATTACAGTCCAGTGTGTCGGTCAGCGTCGCTGTCATCTCTGCCTATTCTACTACCAGATCGTCCAAGTGTTTGTTTGCAAACCGTGAAACAAATGATAACAGAAAGTCACCACCCAGGCCTCCTCTGGGTCATCACTGCGCTTGTCTATTGGAAATTGACACTGAATTCCAAACTAGATCAGAAAAACGTTTACACGAAAAAGAAAATATAGCCTGATGTTTATTTTTCTCCAAGTGTCCACACCGCAATGACAAGCATTTTGAGCCTCTGTCATTGACGCGGCGACACACCAGTACCAATGCATTGTCAGCACGTGGGACCAGGTGTGAGCCTAAAGTAAGATTACACAGACGCTGTCCATCTGGTACAGAGGGCGGAGACAGTGTAGAGGCAACCAACACATCGGAGGTCTCCAGGTATGTATTAACTGCATTTATTTTAATATCCTTTCTCAAATCCAAGAACAAAAAATTATAGCGTTTATCATAATTATATTACTTGTTGTTAGCTCAACATTCAGTCTGCCCTTTCCTTGTTTGTACAATGTCCGGTCATTTTCTATGCTTAAACTATTTCTCATCATAATTTTTATCATAAAGCGCATATTCTGTACTCACAGAGAGTATTGTAACCAGGTGTAACATTCGTATAACCAGGTACAACATCCATATAACCAGGTGTAACATTCGTATAACCAGGTGTAATATTCATATAACCAGGTGTAACATTCATATAACCAGGTGTAACATTCATATAACCAGATATAACATGCATATAACCAGGTGTAATATTCATATAACCAGGTGTAACATTCATATAACCAGGTACAACATTCATATAACCAGGTGTAACATTCATATAACAGGTGTAACATTCATATAACCAGTGTGTAACATTCATATAACCAGGTGTAACATTCGTATAACCAGGTGTAATATTCATATAACCAGGTCTAACATTCATATAACCAGGTTTAATATTCATATAACCAGGTGTAACATTCATATAACCAGGTTTAATATTCATATAACCAGGTACAACATTCATATAACCAGGTGTAACATTCATATAACCAGGGTGTAACATCCATATAACCAGGTGCAATCCTGTTAATGTACGTCTTTATATACTTATCCAGTCGTATTAACGTCGTTAATTCTTATCCAGTATAAACGGTATCATACATATCCATACAACCGAGAGTATGAACGTCGTTAATACTTATCCATACAACCGGACGTATACACGTCGTAAAACGTTCGTTATGTTTTATTCATGCAGCCGGGAGTATGGACGTCGTTAATACTTATCCATACAATAAGCAATATGAACGTACTTATTTTGTATCCATACCGCCGGGAGTATGAACGTCGTTAATTCTTATATATACAATAAACCGTGTGAACGTACCTATGTTTTATCCATACAACCGAGAGTATGAACGTCGTTAATACTTATCCATACAACCGGACGTATACACGTCGTAAAAACGTTCGTTTGAACGCCCTTATGTTTTATTCATACAGCCGGGAGTATGGACGTCGTTTATACTTATCCATACAATAAGCCGTATGAACGTACCTATGTTTTATCCATACCGCCGAGAGTATGAACGTTGTTAATTCTTATTTATACAATAAGCGGTATGAACGTACCCATGTTTTATCCATACCGCCGGGAGTATGGACGTCGTTTATACTTATCCATACAATAAGCCGTATGAACGTACTTATGTTTTATCCATACCGCCGGGTGTATGAACGTCGTTAATTCTTATATATACAACAAGCCGTGTGAACGTACTTATGTTTTATCCATACCGCCGGGAGTGTGAACGTCGTCAATTCTTATTCATATAATAAGCCGTATGAACGTCCTTTTTTTAACCGTTGAACAAGTCGTATGAACGTCGTTTCATTTATTTGATTACGTCACCTATGGTAAGTGTTACTTTCGGCCATATTTAATGCTTATGGTGTTAGTAATTTGATACGCATTCCAATAAATTAAGTTGTAATGTATCGTCCGAATATTTGACCACTTAGGACAACAAAAGGATTACTATCTACGGTGCAAACCTTATTTTCCATAGATTGAAATACGTTTATTAAAGAAAATATATAAATACCGTCAATTAAACAATAGCATGGAAGTTAACGCGTTCACTTTTAATTGTGTCATTTGTATATACGTTGTTCAATTAGCTTGATAAGTCTATAATTTCAGCTGAAGATACAAACAGTATAGCATTTAACTTCAGTACTAACAAGTAGGTCTGCTGGTGTTTGACAGGTCAGAGGCAAACACGATCGTGTACGCTACGTCCTAAACGTGGTTGCTAAGTATTATCGAAATGTGATTATCTTCGACCTTTCTGTTGAAGGAAATGCGATTTTAGAAATAACTTCACCAGTATAGTGAGTAAATTGTCTGAATGTCAACATCTGCCATTGTTGAAATGAACATGGAATTATCTTAATCTTATTTATGAACCTATAAACTAGATTTGTAATCCAAAACAAACTGAAGCGGTGTAGGTTACATAGCGGGTTATTTACCCCGACAAAGATTGCCAATGTTTTTGAATTCCTATGGAAAAAAACACCGTTTACAATCCATGCCTTATTCAATCCAAAACTATTTTCAATAGATCGAATAAATCGAGAGAGCAGCAACATACAACATGCCCAGGAAAGTAAGATAGGGGAACTCCAACCAAGGGGTGTTCAAATTTTGTGAAAACCAGAGGCTTGTCAGGGTTTTGCCCAATTTGTAAACATTTCCCTATTCCACATCCATAAATATGAAGGGTTATTTTTCTCTCTTTCTCATCATCAGAATTATCTCAAAACCCACGAAACTGTCGCAATTTTCGCATCGTTGCGTCTGAGTGTTCCCGATTTCCTGACGTCACTTCATTATAAACCCGCTGTTACGCCACGCACGTAAAATGGGGTGTAAGATAGAATGTATTCAACCCTTTTCTTACCCTGGACAGTTCTGTCTTAAACGCGCAGGAACTCGATAAAAAGTTGAGAAAAATATATAAACCGCTGCGTCAGCGTACAAGAACGATATTGGAATTCAAAATCGGTATGGACGTCACAATCGATACTGAAAGTTTAAACGGAACTCAAAATTGATACAAAAAACGTCACCGGGAATCTTGCAGACAACTAAAAAAAGAACATCACAAATTGAAAAAGAGGGTAAATCATAAAATTTAACCATAATTTCTAATTCATTACATCAATAGGTAGTTTTTTATCTACCTATATTCCCTTTATATCTATAATTTGTGATATTTGATTTTGATTCTCACATAGAACAGATACAGGGCTATGTCAAAGTATATATTATTCAGAAAAGTTTACTTAATGATGACATGTTTATAGTTAGTTACAATTCATATAGAAAGTAGTCGATGATGTCACTTCTAAACATAAAGCTATATGACGGTTTTACCACGCACTTACATATTCACACTGAATTCTCGCGATAGCATAGCTTACCGCATGTGTCCTTCAGCGAGTGTTTCTGACATATTTCATCTGACATATTGTCGATAGGGGTATCTTCACACCAGTGTGTGACACTCATATTGGCCAGACTGGAATGTGGACAGGTTATATACAGGTCTGATGAGACCACTGGCCAAATATTTGTAAAGGATTACATGTGGGTCCAGTTTATCAAACATGTGATGTACCTAACGATCCGGACTGTATCGAGTTCCTCCGGTACACACATCGGAATAAATCATTTACGTTTCATAATTATCAAAACTAGCACATGTCAAGGAATTCACAATGATTAACCGTAGATTGTACACTATAAGATATTCCTAATTCAATTACATCTTGTTAAAATTGTAAGTTTACCTAACACGTCAATGAGACAAAAACGTTTGATACAGCTGAAGTTCAGCACACAGGACTACACAAGGCCTTATTCAGTTAGTTCTAACCTGTTTATGACGACCATTCATGACTTTATCAACACAAGAAAAACATATCGACCGAGTATGTATTCGTTTAGGCGACTTCAACAAACTGTTATGCTTTAGAAACCACGTTTATATTACGTTTGATTGCTGCAATTTTTTAACATATTGATCTTATTTATAAAAAACACTTTTTTTAAAACAACTCGCAGGTTATTTACGAAATCACATTTTTTTTTAGAAATGATTGTAGTAGTAAAAGTTCTTTTTTGAATGATGAAACAAAGAGTTCTGTGAATCCAAGATAAATATAAAATTATAATACTTCAGTAGAAAAATTCATTTACCAAAAATAAATCAATACGGAAATCGCAAACGTATTTTATATTAATTTCGTACAATTCTCAAACTAGTTTATTAGCTAATTTTTTGACAAATGTGACTGACGCACAAAAAATAAATTAGATTTTAAAATATTACATCATAGCAATTTGCAAAACAAAGTACAATTTCGGGTATGAACTAACATTTGACAATCCCTTTTTGACAGTATGCCTCTCATAGCTCTTGTAGTTGATGGTTTGACAACTGCCAAAGACGGGTAACGATAGGGTTACTGGCAGTGTCATATCTCCCTTACTGTTGACTGTGATGTACTTACCATATTGGGTTATTAGTTCACCTGGCCCAAAGGGCCAAGTGAGCTTATGCCATGCTGCAGCGACCGTCGTCCGTCCGTCCGTCGTTCGTCGTCCGTCGTCCGTCGTCAATATTTTACTTTAAACAACTTCTTCTTAATAACCAAAAGGCCTAGGGTGATGATATTTGGCCAGAAGCAAACTAGGATAAAGGGCTACCAAATGTGTTCAAATAAATGACCTTCACCTATTTTCAAGGTAACAGGGGTCAAATATGTTAAAAAATTTAAACAACTTCTTCTGAATAACCAAAATGCCCAGAGTGATGATTTTTTTGCTAGTAGCATGCTGGGATAAAGGGCTACCAAGTTTGTTCAAATAAATGACCTTCGTTTATTTTCAAGGTCACAGGGGTCAATTGTCTTAACAAATATTTATACAACTTCGTCTGAATAACTAAGACGCCTAGGCTAATGATATTTGGCCAGTAGCATGATGGGATAAAGGGCTACCTAGTTTGTTCAAATGAATGACCTTCATCTATTTTCAAGGTCACAGGGATCAACTATGTTAAATACCTTTCAACAACTTCTTCTCAGTAACTAAAAGGCTAAGGGTGATGATATTTTGCCAGTATCATGCTTGGATGAAGGGCTACCAAGTTTGTTCAAACAAATCACCTTCACCCATTTTCAAGGTCACAGGGGTCAAATATGTTTAAAACCTTTAAGCAACATCTTTTCACTAACCAAAAGTCCTAGGATGATGCTGTTTGGCCAGTTGGAACCATTAGGTCAAGGTCTAGACCCCTTGTTTAGGACCATTCGATAACGGTAACATTGGAACCATTAGGTCAGGGTCTAGACCCCTTGTTTAGGACCATTCGATAACGGTGATATTGGAACCATTAGGTCAAGGTCTAGACCCCTTGTTTAGGACCATTCGATAACGGTAACATTGCAACCATTAGGTCAAGGTCTAGACCCCTTGTTTAGGACCATTTGATAACGGTAACATTGGAACCATTTGGTCAAGGTCTAGACCCCTTGTTTCGGACAATTCGATAATGGTAACCATGGAACCATTAGGTCAAGGTATAGACCCCTTGTTTAGGACCATTCGATAACGGTAACATTGGAACCATTAGGTCAAGGTCTAGACCCCTTGTTTAGGACCATTCGATAACGGTAACATACGAACCATTAGGTCAAGGTCTAGACCCCTTGTTTAGGACCATTCGATAACGGGAACCATGAAACCATAAGGTTAAGGTCTAGACCCCTTGTTTGGGACCGTTCGATAACGGTAACATTGGCACCATTAGGTCAAGGTCTAGACACCTTGTTTAGGACCATTCGATAACGGTAATATTTGAACCATTAGGTCAAGGTATAGATCCCTTGTTTAGGACCATTCGATAACGGGAACCATGAAACCATAAGGTCAAGGCCTAGACCCCTTGTTTAAGACAATTTGATAACGGCAACGTTGGAACCATTAGGTGAAGGTCTAGACCCCTTGTTAAGGACCATTCGATAACGGGAACCATGAAACCATAAGGTTAAGGTCTAGACCCCTTGTTTGGGACCGTTCGATAACGGTAACATTGGCACCATTAGGTCAAGGTCTAGCCCCCTTGTTAAGGACCATTCGATAACGGTGATATTGGAACCATTAGGTCAAGCTCTAGACCCCTTGTTCCGGACAATTCGATAATGGTAACCATGGAACCATTGGGGCAAAGTATAGACCCCTTGTTTAGGACCACTCGATAACGGTAACATTGGCACCATTAGGTCAAGGTCTAGTCCCCTTGTTTAGGACCATTAGATAACGGTAACCTACGAACCATTAGGTCAAGGCCTAGCCCCCTTGTTTAAGACAATTTGATAACGGTAACGTTGGAACCATTAGGTGAAGGTCTAGACCCCTTGTTTAGGTCCATTCGATAACGGTAACATTCGAACCATTAGGTCAAGGTCTAGCCCCCTTGTTTAAGACAATTTGATAACGGTAACGTTGGCACCATTAGGTCAAGGTCTAGCCCCCTTGTTTAAGACAATTTGATAACGGTAACGTTGGGACCATTAGGTCAAGGTCTAGCCCCCTTGTTTGGGAACATTCGATAACGGTAACATAGGAACCATTAGGTCAAGGTCTAGACCCCTTGTTTAAGACAATTTGATAACGGTAACGTTGGAACCATTAGGTCAAGGTCTAGACCCCTTGTTTGGGACCATTCGAATACGGTAACATTGGAACTATTAGGTCAAGGTCTAGACCCCTTGTTTTGGACCATTCGATAATGATAACCATGGAACCATAAGGTCAAGGCCTAGACCCCTTGTTTTGGACCATTCGATAATGGTAACCATGGAACCATTAGGTCAAGGTCTGAACACTTTCCTTTACTCATTCAATCATTGGCTGCTAACTTTGGAATCATTCAGTTCGAAAACGATTACTTTCGAATTGGAGTCTATCTGTAAGGACCCTCTTACTACGTTTTCTATGGGACTGATTGTTTCCATTTTAATTAACATTGCTGATTTCTATATGACATTTTTGCCAGTGTATAAAAGACAAATTATACATTTGTTTATAATTATACAGGTAACCATAACATCAATGCCCTTTGTTCAATCACACGTGTATGTGAATTTCCACATTGCTTTTGTCAACTTTTACAAAAAAATCTTATTATAATATATAACTCAAGAATTCCAATTTTCAAACCATATGAACTTTACCTCCAATACTATGATAACATTTGTAGTATGTTACAGGTTTCGCTTATTTTTACAAAATGTAAAAAGGTTCTTGGCTAAAATCATTTAAATCAGTTTTCATTATTTAATGATATTAACGTAATTATAATCACTGCGCTCATTGACCTTGAACATATAAAAGCTGCGATGTTTCATCGGGTACAGGGCAAGGTAGTATCTGGGTACAGGGCAAGGTAGTATCTGGGTACAGGACAAGGTAGTATCTGGGTACAGGGCAAAGTATTATCTGAGTACAGGGCAAGGTAGTATCTGGGTACAGGACAAGGTAGTATCTGGGTACAGGGCAAGGTAGTTTCTGGGTACAGGGCAAGGCAGTATCTGAGTACAGGGCAAGGTAGTATCTGGGTACAGGGCAAGGTAGTATCTGGGTACAGGGCAAGGTATTATCTCGGTACAGGGCAAGGTATTATCTGAGTACAGGGCAATGTAGTATCTGAGTACAGGGCAAGTTAGTATCTTGGTACAGGGCAAGGTAGTATCTGGGTACAGGGCAAGGTAGTTTCTGGGTACAGGGCAAGGTATTATCTGGGTACAGGGCAAGGTATTATCTGGGTATGACATTAACTAGAAGAAAGATAGGAGTAAATCACCTGGTATCAATGTTCTTATTGTTGTTAAAGTCAACTGAAATAGACGGTAACGTCTAATGAATAATATAGGTAAATAAATCGTGTCATAAGTATTCCGTATTTGATATATACAAACCATGTGTAAGTAGGTGATGTTCAGAAAGCTTTTCATCTTATATGGGATGTGCCTGATCAATAAAAAACTAGTGAAATTCTACCCTTCTCTCCGCCTGTACTTAACAAGTCTTAAATAAATATTCCCAAGTCGGTTGATAGAAGGAACGACTTTACAACTATAGCATAGATACATCCATATCATAAAGGCTTGAGATCGTCGAAGGTTGTTTAACATTATTTTACCTCCAATTAGAGGAGAGTGAAGTGTTATTTCTTAGGAAAGGGGTTGAATAGGGACTTTATTGAATTACTTTACCGATTGAAGGGGAGGATATCTTGTTTAATACAAGAGGCGCAACCATTCACAATTTAGTTTTTGAAGTTTAAATTAATTTTAGTAAAATATTTGTTCAGTTTTTGTACATACAAAATGGTTATCGCTGAGCCAATGACCTCGTGGTTTTAAAACCAATATTGAACACTTAGCATCTCAATTTACTGATAATCTTTTGTATTCCATTTTTCAAGAGGTTTACTCAATAAAAAGTCGTCGATGTATGGTTTGGAAGAACAGTTTAATTTGACAGTGGGGAAGTCTGTGCCTAGTGCCAGCCAGGAAATAGGTGCTAGATCGAATTCATTTCAGATGATGCACATTTATTTTAAGATTTATATTAGGGTGTGATACTCTGTGTCAGTTTTCCTTTAACTTGTTTAGTTAAATCAACCACTTAATAACAGTCTAAGCAATGTAAATGGACTAAAGACCTCCTGTTTTACTCACATTCGCTTACAGTGAGTAAACGTGGGTCGCTACAACTTTGCTATTTTCATTCATTGCCATAATTGCTGTAACATGGCTTAGCTTACATCATAAGAGGGTCAAATCCATTACAGATAATTACATTTGAAAATGAAATTCTACCCCAATCTACAATGATCTTGATAAGCAGATGTTCATTTGTACTTACTTTAATTATCATTTCATGTTCCTGATTTATATGCCATTTAAACCAACAGTAAACTAGAATAGAGTAATTGATGTAAATCTGCTTTCAGGTTAAATGACATATCTAGTCGATAATGCTATTATTTACATAGAATAACAGAACATTTTGCAACAATATCAAGTTACAAAATATATTTTAGTATACAACATATATTTATAGGTGTAGGTTCAGTATCACATGTGAAATAAATCGTTTATAAATTTGTACTTAAATACATCTTGTGACAAATTATACCAGTGAGTTGACTGGAATGTACGGACATGGGGACCACACATGAGAGAAAGGCTTGGGATGGAATATCTACGAGAGAGTGTAACATCGCTGAGCCTAATTGAGTCCAATCATGACAAAAACTAATGTCAACTTTACAACAACAAACATTCCTTTATGTTTTGATTTAACTTTGTGAATGAATACGACAATAGCCGCTTGAATTGTCCGTAATTACTGTAGACCCTACCACCAGTACACCTAAACGTATCTGTGATGTCACTCCAAAGAATTGTAGGACAAACCTCGCGTCTACAGTAAATTATAGGTTTCGAGTCTCGGTAACTACCCCTTATAGAACTGAAAGCTAGTTAACACTGACAGGGGTGGGCCGATGTTAGGCCAAGGAGAATAGTGTTTGAGCTGTCGAACAATACAACTTGCTTTAACTGGGTAAAGTTATGTTTCTGTCATTATATACTTGCAGTAAGTTTTACTGTATGTTTATTACTCAGGTTCCCTGCCACCGTCTTCACAGCTGCCGTGTGGAATTCCACAGATTTCTTACCTATGTGCGAATTGGTGCTCTACATTTTACGTTGTTGTACTTCAGTTACATGTCACTTTGTATTTCAACGTGTTTCAATGATCGAAAATCAAACGGATTAAACAATAACAATATACCCAACTTATTATCATGTTCATTAATTAGCCGCCGAATGAAATACTGGCGAAACAGAACCTTCCCGCAAAATCGCGAAAAAAATCTTAAAACTTTAATAAATTAAAGTTTGTAACGTCTTTGCATACAAAACCGCATTTTAAACTCAAATCTTATAAAACAAGGGCAAAATATTAACAAACAAAAAAATGTGTATAGGGAGATCCTTGAAACTCAAGGAAAATAAGACCAGGTGTAACGGAAGTGTTAACGTCTTCTTCGCTGACGTCACTCGCTATGTCAACTAGGTCAATCCAAGTACAATCACGTCCGCGAGAACAAATGTAGGGAAAACACAAAAAATAAGGCACACGCATGAACATTATAAAAGATCGTAAAACCCGTCTAAAATCTTCATCCAGTTGCGTCTTTGAAGACATTTTGTTATAAGTTATTTTTCCGTCAGCAGTCGAAATCTTTCACGGCAATCAAGATATTAGTGGCAAGCGTTTGAATACCGAATTAACTGCGACACATGAAATACCATAGGTTGGTGAAGCTGGGATGTTACTATCAAGACAAAGAAAATTTACGATCGTAGACTTATTATCGTCCCGCTCGTACAGCTTTGTAGTAAGCTGTCCTTGTTGTCCATGTTTTAAGTAAAGACCGAGAAGAACGCCTGATGTAGAGGAGTCTGTAGCTTCCAAGCTCAGAAGGCTAAATTGGTTAGATGTGGTCAGTATATTTCTTATTATTTAATGATAGCACATTGAAAGTACAGTAAAATCTTATTCAAGTATCAATTTGATATCCAAACATTACTATGAGATTCTTCATCTCCCGATCTTAATCGAAGACGTGGCATACCTAACGCCAAGTCCAGCCTGCCATTCCAGGACAACACAAATCAATTTAAAAAATCGGTGATAGAGAAATGTTTCCTCTGACAAGAAAATATAATAAGTGCATGACGTGACATGAATAAGGCAAATACCGTTTTTAAAATAGTTTGTTATCTCGTAAATAAAGAAATGATTTTATATTCTAAAATATGAATTCTTGATTTTTTCATGGAAGACCGGGTATGTTAAATTAAGTTTACCAATTTAAAAAATTGGATCATAAGGGAAATTTACAGTCATTTATTTTTACCTACAAAGAAACTGTTGATGTTGTGATTTACTTTTCTTCCCAATCGTTTGTCGTTTAAAAAGAGCAATTGAATTATTTCTTGCAACTACGATCAAGCAATGCATGACTCTCGTTACAAACACGCGTATCAATGAATTTTGTAGATTAACAATGCCAAACTATGTGGTGACATTTTCTTTTAATCGCTGTAAATCTGTGACTAGTTTGTAAAGAATGCACGATGAGCTGGCCAACTGCAGTGAAAAAAAATCATCAAACGATATCTTGATGGTGCACTTGACACAGTGTTACAAACCAACCCGTTTTACAAATTAATTATGCAAACGGCAATCCCTTTCTTAACGTCGGATATGCTGGTAAATGGCTCATTAGGAAAGCACCCTAGGTCAGGGAGAAATATATTAAGTCATATAATTAGATGTTAGTCCACCCCTGAGGACAGCTAGGATTTCCTGGGGATCCCATGAGCTCACCCTTCTCATAGTTAGTAGTGATTTAGTACTAGTAAGGGGATGATATCGGGACTATTACTCTGCTTTAACGCGACCCATTCCATTACCCTTGTATGAAGAAGAAAAGATGAGGTGATATCCTAATTGTTTACTTTGCGTATCAAAATGGTTTAAAGAATTAGTTGTTTCTGGTTGGATTTTCCCATAATTATATGATTTGCCATCTTACTAGACCTTGCCACATCAAAGGGTTACCGGGTATTGATCCGAAAGACCCCACAAAAGAACAGGCCAAGATACGCACGAGGTAGCAACCTAACGATCGCCATCTTTGATTGTATCCAAATCTCGTGTTACAACGCGATAAATCAGAATTAATCTACCGACGGCAGTGCCTCGTTCTCCACTGGCTTGGGATAGAGGCTTTTGTCAAAGATCAGCATGGGTCGCAACAGGTCATGAAGAGAAAGTAATGATTTTCTAAAAGATAAATTGAATATCACTTTTCGTGGTGCCTTCCTGAAGTTTGATAGTGTTTTGACCAATGTGAAATCGTTCGTTTTAGATACTAGTGATACATGATACGTGTATATGTATCTGATTAGATTTGGCGATCGTTTTGTATTCAAGTAAAAACTTCATTTGTTCTTTTCATAACTATAAAACCGATTTTTTTTTACCGTTTGTCGTATATGTATTGTTAAATATCAATTATTTGATGCTGAGAAACCAGGCGTAATATGTAGTAAGGCTATTTAACATTTTCAGATTGTGCCCTTGCGCTGTTTAGCGTTAAGGAATATGTAGAATATAAATGTAAATGAAGGAACACACATTTTCTATATATAATGCATTTGAAATCAATTTTCGAAAAAAGAGTCTATGTAATAAAATACAGATTGTTTCCAATCACCAGGTCTGACAAGACAGACGCTTAAACGCGATACCCTAATACAGGTGATAGTCAAACATACAGGAGACTTTGTTTATTTGCACACCCTAACCAGTGTCTAATGTCGGAAAGGAAGCTAGTAAGACAAAGAAGACTTTGTACCGCTATAGCTGATGCCATGATAAGATAGTTGGGCTTGGGGATCAGATTAAACTGGTACCATATCTAGTCCTACTTCCTCCTCATGCTTACCCGGTACGTGGAAGTCTGGTTCTATCAGTAAAGAAAGTTTAAACCTCAAAGGTCAATTTCAGGTCGATCGAAAACCAACATGGCTAACATTATCGGTAAGGCTTTGTTTCAATAGAAATTATACATCGGAAATATGTAATTTTGTATCTTATTAATATCAAAGGGAAAGGAACATTTTATTTTGGTTATTGAAATAACGGCTTTTTCTTTTCATATTTTAGAAGCTGTGTCTCCTTTCCGCTTTGTTATCATTCAGGCCCAGACGGATAGTGTGTACCCAATTAGAGCATCTATTACCTGGTCTTCGATCAGTATTTGCCAAAGACTAATTACTGAAAAAACCGCTATACGTTTACTGCGTACATAGATAGTATTTATGAATCATTTTACATTGTTCGCAAATAATCAACCTGGTGCTAATCAGGATAGATATCGCCTGTGTTAATACTTTTGCTGTCTGTAAGAGACTTCGACAGAAACGCTATCATTAAGGAAGAGTCAGTAAAATAATCATTATATATATTTTGGCGGTACTATGCTTCAATTGTTACTGTGGTTTAAGGCATGCTACACGGTTATTTCTATGTAAGCCTATTTTTTTTATCTAGATGGAAACGGTTCTACTTTTAATTTGTCTTCGCATATATTTCATTTTTATTACAATACCAAAGTATCAAGAAACGCGTTATATGAAATCAAAATCGAACAAAGAACTACGGCAAACGATGAACAAAGTAAAACTTCCATAGAGGCAATTAATAATTACAAGAAAAATGGAAAGTAAGACAAAATATTGTGGGAGGGTAGGAGTCTTCTGTTTCGTAGACGACAGGCGCCATGTAAATCAAGGTCAAATCAAGGTCAAATCAAGGTCAAATCCAGATAATGTTACGTTCTCATAGCGAGAACCGAGGTAGTGACAACAAAACCAGAAGGCATTTAAAATATCATAATTAGCACCGACTCTCATGTCAAACAGGTAAAACTTATTTCTGATGACATCATGATGGCGATAATGATGGTCGAACCAATTTTATTTGGAAATTTGACAACTCCAAAGGTCTTTTTTATGTACATTTCTACTCTGTATGTTCATTCTATGTTACAAACACCCTTTTTCCCTGGAAATTGTTAACGTCGAACTGTTTGGTCCTTATGATGTTTTTGTTAATTGTCACTGTACAAAATCAAGACTTCACAAACAGTTTTGTTAAAATCAATTCAACAAACATTTCTGGGACAATCTCACAGCTCAGTGGTACTACTCGAAAATATCAGTTATAAGTTCCCAAACATCCGGATTGCATATCACTAATAACAGACATCAAAGGAAATAGGGAAGGGTTACCAGAAATATCAGTTAATCTAATCAAACATAGCGCATGTATTATGTCATACTAATGTTTATTCAAAATCTGTTAAACAACCTTGCACTTCAGCAGTGCAATCGAAACCGTCTTTGTGTGTTTTTTGTAATTGTGTACAAACACTTTGCCGCGTATAACAGCGACAACCTGATTGTGTGTTAACATGTGTTCCGTCCTGTGTGAAGGGTCCGCAGTCCTTAGTCTCCTATTGTGAGCGTCTACTGATGCTACTGCTTCAATAGTGTCTACGTATTGCGCGATTGATGGGCAGTATAATCTCCCGAGTCTGTCGGATTCTGGGTTATTCCGTGCGGCCCATGTGATACTGACCTTGAGAAATAAATGGAACTCTGGGCAGCTTTGTCTTTTTCCAAAAGAAGTTCGACATCCATGTCCTTCATTAAATTTATTATGAATTATCTCACCTATATTTTTGAGATTATGGACAAGATATTCAAAAGTTTGTTCTCAGTACGTATTTTACTCAGCTCTGCTATTCTTTATAAAAAGCACCCGCATTGTGATACGAATTATCTTTGAACACAATGTTCTATTTACAACAGCAGAAAAATGCGTTATTCAACTTCAGAAGAGAACATACTATTTAGAAATACTGCTTTCAAAAGAGTCATGATCTAATTACAGTACAGAGCTTAAAACTATGTAAGAGTACTAACAGTTGTCATGTTGTGTTGGACTGATGATAGCGAAGTCTTATTGTGAGAAGAAGAAACACAATAGGTATCTTACCAGGCCATTAGTCTCGGGCATTGTTCGGTGGGGAACGCTAGGGGAACACATATCCGCATTCGATTCTAAAATGTCCGCTGGTTAAAAAATGCTTCGGCATCTATAAGCTTTGTAGAAAATGTAGATATTGAATCTTGATATAAAACAGTCGCGAGAAACGGGTACTTTCATCCGAAATTTATTATTATGTGTTGTACTAGAATACTGTTCGACTTTGTCTTTTTGATTCTGTATTTTATATAAACAGGTAATACTTACAATAAAGTTTGATATTATTGCCTTAATGGTAAGGTACAATGGGAGGAGAGTAAGCTGGGTTATTAACGTGTCTACTTCTCATTCGTGTTCCTTATGTAAGAGTAGGCGATGACTTTATTACTCTGACAGCAGTCCTCGCTATACTGCTGTGAAACATAAGATACACATCGGTCTGGTTCATCAGTGTCCTCTAATACAATGACAGAACCGATTTCTGTCTTACAACAATCAGTAAATGTTCTTTCCTTCCTTATTAATTCTACATAAACTGAAATACTGATAAGATACCATTTTGTCAAAGCAAAGAAACGTAAAGGAACCTTTTTTGTTATACTGCAAACAGTTTTGTCAACACAAAGATCGAACAAATAATCCTCTAACGTTCAGTATTACAGAAAGTTTGATTTGGCCACAAGTAGCAGAGGGAAATTTTGCTGAGTTCACGCTGGACATTTATGCTTTAAACTGTATGTAGGCGATGGTAAACTTGCTTCCTAGTCTCTGGAACTCATTAGATAGCCAACGTTTCAGTACAGAGTTTACGAGTGTTACTCATGAAACCAACTAGGAGGTTAATAAAACCCAGCCATGTTAATAGACTTATATTAACCCCAATTAGAGGCATTAAAGCATTCATTAACTTCCTTCTTTATTACTTATTTTTTATACTCGCAAATAAGCCTTTCGCTCACACAGACAAGAATTATGAAAATTCATGAAAAATATTTTCCAAACAACACGAAATAATGCTTGATTTAAACCATTTTCATTGTGGATGTATACATATTCCAAAAAGGCCTATAACTAAGGTTTAAGCATTATTTACGACGCCTATAGATAATCGTCTCTTCATGAATTAAAACATAATGTGAAAAAATGGGCCGTCGTCATTATGAACTTTAATTCAAAAATGGACCTTGGTTTACTCCCACTAAAAACTCGCTTAACACCCAACAAACAAACAAACAAACAAATTACTTAAAACACGATGTTTATGACTCGTTGATGACACACCTTTTTGACTTGACGGGAGACAAAATGACGAGCTATACGCTTACCCTTCCAGAACGCTTGGTTAGTCTAACGTTTAATGACCAGTACAGGGTAATGGTGACTCTTATCCTTCTTGAGCATTTGTTTTGTTTGAGGGTTTTTGACGAATTATAAGGAAAAGATGACGTTTAAATTTCTGTAACATTTTGTTTGATTAAGGGTGTATCTAGAGTTATAAAGTAAACATGACGCTTACCATTCTTGACCTTTTGGTCTCTTTGGGGGTCAATACAGAATTATAAGTTAAAGATGGCGCCCATCGTTTTAGAGCATCTGGTTTTTGTGACAGTTTATGATGGTTATTTATACGTTTAAGTATCTTTCGTCTTGTCCGTATCGTCTGTTTTCTCTTTCACTTGTTCATTCTTCCACAACAACAATAGATGCCCTAGATATGTAGGGCCGATAGGTTTGGAAAGTAAAACCGGGTCATTTCACCTGTTGTTAGGCCCCTAACATATACACAGACACTGTACAAGGTCACAAGTGCACGCTGACTTTTAAAGTCGCCGAAGTGTCAGCGAATGGTACTGCCCTTATTTTTCACAATCAACTGTAAAACTGTTTTTCAGTTATGCAAATTCTTTATGTTCGCATTAGAATGGTAGGGTAGCACCCAGACATTGTTACACTGGTGACATATCAGCTGCATCAAGCCCGTAGTAGATCGTAGATACAAGGTAACAGTGGTACATGTAATCTGGAGTGTGAATTGGGAGAACATCGTTTATTCTGTAACAACAAACTTTTAAGTGACAGATTTTAAATCGTTTATACGATTTTGAAAGAGAGACACTTGCATTGATTAATGTATATGGATATTACAAGTGTCAAGTATTGTATTAAATGTAATATGACACGTATTCTATGACAAGAATTGTTGTGACAAACAAGGTTATGCATATATTGAGTAACAAGTATTGTAAGACAAGTATTGCTGGGACGTGTTTCCCTTTGAAACGTATCACTGTGACATATATCACTGTGACAAGTATTGTTGTTACGTGTATCACTGTGACAACTATGGTTGTAACAAGTATAAATGTGACAGGTATTGTTATTACGTGTATTACTGTGACAAGTATTACTGTGACAAGTATCACTGTGACAAGTATTACTGTGACATGTATCACTGTGACAAGTATTGTTTTGACGTATACCACTGTGACAAGTATCACTGTGACAAGTATTACTGTGACAAGTATTACTGTGACATGTATTACTGTGACGTGTATTACTGTGACATGTATCACTCTGACATGTATTACTGTGACAAGTATCACTCTGACAAGTATTACTGTGACATGTATCACTGTGACAAGTATTACTGTGACATGTATCACTGTTACATGTTTTACTGTGACAAGTATCACTGTGACAAGTGTTACTGTGACATGTATCACTGTGACAAGTATCACTGTGACGTGTGTCACTATAACAAGTATTACTGTGACAAGTATTACTGTTACATGTATCACTGTGACATGTATTACTGTGACATGAATCACTGTGAAAAGTATTACTGTGACGTGTATTACTGTGACATGTATCACTCTGACATGTATTACTGTGACAAGTATCACTGTGACATGTATTACTGTGACAAGTATTACTGTGACAAGTATCACTGTGACAAGTGTTACTGTGACATGTATCACTGTGACAAGTATTGTTTTGACGTATATCACTGTGACAAGTATTACTGTGAGGTGTATCACTGTGACGTGTATCACTATGACAAGTATTACTGTGACAAGTATCACTCTGACAAGTATTACTGTGACATGTATCACTCTGACAAGTATTACTGTGACATGTATCACTGTTACATGTTTTACTGTGACAAGTATCACTGTGACAAGTAATACTGTGACAAGTATTACTGTGACGTGTATCACTGTGACAAGTATTGTTTTGACGTATACCACTGTGACAAGGATCACTGTGACAAGTATTACTGTGACAAGTATCACTGTGACAAGTATTACTGTGACAAGTGTTACTGTGACGTGTATCACTGTGACAAATATTGTTTTGACGTATATCACTGTGACAAGTATTACTTTGACATGTATCACTCTGACAAGTATTCTGTTACATGTATCACTGTGACAACTATTGTTTTGACCTATATCACTGTGACAAGTATTACTGTGACATGTATCACTGTGACCAGTATTGTTTTGACGTATACCACTGTGACAAGGATCACTGTGACAAGTATTACTGTGACAAGTATTACTGTGACATGTATCACTGTGGCATGTATTACTGTGACAAGTATCACTGTGACAAGGATTACTGTGACATGTATCACTGTGACAAGTATCACTGTGACGTGTGTCACTATAACAAGTATTACTGTGACAAGTATTACTGTGACGTGTATCACTGTGACAAATATTGTTTTGACGTATATCACTGTGACAAGTATTACTGTGACATGTATCACTCTGACAAGTATTCTGTTACATGTATCACTGTGACAACTATTGTTTTGACCTATATCACTGTGACAAGTATTACTGTGACATGTATCACTGTGACAAGTATTACTGTGACACGTATTACTGTGACGTGTATTACTGTGACGTGTATCACTGTGACAAGTATTACTGTGACGTGTATAACTATGACAAGTATTACTGTGACGTGTATCACTGTGACGTGTATCACTGTGACGTGTATTACTGTGTGACGTGTATCACTGTGACATGTATCACTGTGACAAGTATTACTGTGACGTGTATTACTGTGACGTGTATTACTGTGACATGTATCATTGTGACATGTGTCAATGATACATGTATCACTGTGACGTTTGTCACTATGACAAGTATTACTGTGACGTGTATTACTGTGACGTGTATTACTGTGACATGTATCACTGTGACATGTACCACTGTGACGTGTATCACTATGACAAGTATTACTGTGACAAGTATCACTGTGACAAGTATCACTATGACAAGTATTACTGTGCCATGTATTACTGTGACGTGTATTACTGTGACATGTATCACTGTGACAAGTATCACTGTGACGTGTGTCACTATAACAAGTATTACTGTGACAAGTATTACTGTGACATGTATCACTGTGACAAGTATCACTGTGACAAGTATTACTGTGACATGTATCGTTACTATGACGTGTATCACTATGACAAGTATTGTTTTGACGTGTTTCACTGTGACAAGTGTTGCGGTGACATGTGATAATATTATTCTTAGATATCAAACCTTTATTATGCACACGTGTATTTTCAATCATTTAACCTTCAATTCCGGATCTAAGTTGTTGACTTTTCTTTATGCAGACAGCCTCCGGATACATTGACTTGTATGATTGATAGGAGATTGTGAGGTGATGTATGGTTGGTCCACCTTTACATCATTAGAGGTAAGCTATCAAAGTAACACTTCTCTGACGTGCTAGATAGAACTAATTCAAACCATATTACTTTAATTAATGAAAGAGCTCCAGTCAAGGGCAGTAACTAGGTGCATTTAAACCGCTCCGCGTTAATTAGATTAGTTTGGGGTAGAAAGAGACTGACTCAGTTATCATGATTCAGATCTAAATGATGAGGAATCAACCGTACAGATGAATTATATCGAGACGCCCTTGTATGGGACACTTGTGAGATAAAACATGCCGAAGATTTTCTCCTTTTGTATACAAAGTCATTAGGGTAGAAGGTATCGCAGAGTGTATGTGATATCAATACTAACGGGACAGACCACCGAGATAACGTACTTCTCCTTTGATACTCGATTGGTTGTTTAGCTTAGATTCCCCCGGTGTCGGTCGATACGGCTTTCAGTCTGTGTTCACAGTCGGCTGAATGAAGGGGGAATTGTATATATGAATCTAAGTGTCTGCCATATGTATGGTGCTGAGGTAGAATATGACTAGTAAGTCACAGTGTTAACATATATACAATGACAGGCTTCACACGTTATAGCGTTGTTCAGGACTGACCACACCCCCTAAACTACCCATCCCCGAACACAAAACGTGGGTGTTACTACGCTAACTGAGCCGGCTAGGTTACAAACTATGACAAACAGATTTAAAAACCGATTTGGAGGGGCATAGCTTCACGTGCTGTTCCCGGACAAGGCCACATAGTGGTGAACTATACCACTTTATGGATGTACTCTCAGCGCGTTCGCTTGGCAAATACTTACATTCGCATTTCAAACAAATTGGATAAGATATATGGGTCTTTAATATCAAGAATAGAAGAAAAAAACGGTATGTTGGAACACTTTCGCTAGCGTTTGAACTGAAGACTGTATGCTACACTTTTAGTATTTATATATAGATATATATAGAAGTATATATATATATTATTGGATTTATAATACGGAAACCTAGAGACAGTGAAGTTTGTACATTCATTCCACTTGGAACGGAATCAGCAGAGTTTGGCTGCGTCGTAAGAAAATGAAATAAATCTCACAGACACGTATTCTTTAATTTGTGAAATTTAGATTGTGTAATACGCTAGTTACATGCTACACGCGGTTCTCATTGCATTATAATGGGTTATATTAGTATCATGTGTTTCCACCGAGATGCCCGAGCGTTAGCACACATATAGGTAAGTACTGGCAGCATATCGGCTTGTTTACAATAGATTGTTTGTTTGTTTGGTTTTCACAATGATTTACAAGCACGCATTTCTGATTTTACCACGTGTAATATGTATTCGATTCAATGGGTTTACATGGTTTATGTACCATATGGGGTTACAGGATCTCGTCATTCTGTAATGGATAGTTGTTATGAAGAAGCTGGTTGTATAATTCACTTGGAAGTATGCGTATATGAATGTTTACATGGATTCAATCGTATCGATTGATTACATCACAAGGTTACGTAACCCGTATACCCTGTGATAAACCAATAAATATATGACACCTTTTGATAACGTTGGTTGATATGTATCATATTAACACATTTTATTTAAAATTCCTTCTTTTTCATTTTTGACATTTTTTATGAACATAAATTGAAAAGAAGTGTAAGATTTAATCTTATTCAGTGTTTATTTTGCAGATGTGGGAGAGAATGACATTGGTGAAAATTGAGATCAGCGTGGAAACTCGTAGAAATGTTACGTAATGTGACTATGCTTTACTTCTGAATTATTCGGGCATTAACAGCTTGTTATATACGATCCCAACTGTGAAGGAATACCAATCATTGTACGTGACCAGTTACGGAAATTTCGGACAGAAGGAAGTGTTGCCTTACTAGTCTTATATAATTTATGCGCCAGTTAGTGGGTTGATGAGACGAGTGGAGAGTATCAACAGTGGTGAAGTGATGGAGGTACCAGCTCCAGACATCTGTTACAGGTGTAAGACAATGCACTGTAGCAATATAGATCCTGAGGGTCAAGATCGGACAACTGACCACTGTGGCCACAGGGGCGTGACCAGATCAAACTATCATTCCAGTACGGGAAGGACACTAACACTTATATTGCTGCTGTTCATTCAATATTCCTGGTAAGTATCCTTGTTGCTCATTTGCCATAAATTGAAATTTATTGTGTTATCCTTTAATATATATTTATTTGGTTATCTTTGAGTATTCCCTGGTACGTAGTTATATTTATCAGTATTCTAATTATTCTGATTACGGAATTTTGAGAACATTTGGTTTGATACGTATATTTCGTATCCATTCATAATAACATTTTTTTTAAACTGCTTGTGATTGGGGAGTTTAACTTCTGTTGGTGTATATTCAACTTTCCAACACACGAGATAGGTGTCCGTACGGGTTCGACAGTATCCCGTGTTGTCTTTGATTGTGTTAACTCCGGTGGACCTGTTGCGACAATTTCAGACAATCATTTCGGGTTCAAAGCGTACAAATATTTCAAGACTTTATTTCTAAGTCAGTTACACAATGTACAGTGTAACAAGGAGACATAATATCAAAATAAATTACAATAATACAATCAAACGTATGGGCATAATGGTAACGCATATAAAAGGCGTACCTTTTGACTAAACATGCGTTATGTACACTGAAAGACTCAGACGAAAACGTTGATTAAATAACTATGTATAAATGTAATACACATATTTTCCCATTGTACCTACGTATAGAAACGAAGGAACCCTGACAAAGACGAATTTCCGTTAACTTTAAGATAAACAAATATGCATTGCAAATCAATTATTTGTTTATAATTAAAAAAGAAAAAAGTGTTAAAATCTGCAATTCAAATGATCGTATTCAGTAAGTGAAAAATCGTATGTATGATTCAGCAGATAATATTAATGATACTTCATATGGAATTTTGAGAACAGTGGGTTTGGTATACCTCCTTCCTCCTTCCTTTTCTAGGTGGACTTTCTGAGTGTAAACAGTTGGTACGCTATCGGATTAACCAAACCATGATTTGTTCGTTCCATGACACTCTGGTTGAAATCGAATTTAAAAGGTTTTATTCTACAACGAAACACATTTCAAATGCCCCGAAACGGCTCGACGAGTAAAGACTATATCAAAATTAAACATTGTCATTTAAGTAAAAAAAAAAAAGATACCTGTGTCATTTCGCATCTGTTTATATAAATATGAAGAAGCATGTCTCTCAACTGAACAATGATCGAGCTTGATTACTTGTTTGATGATGTAGAAAATTCAGGTAACACTACGCGTATGTAGCACAGTCTTTATTCTGATTCACCCAGAGTTAATACGTATTACATACGTAACATGAACGCCGTAAAAAACAACAGTAACTTTAACAAGTGCCTGTTTCTTGTGATGAAATAACAAATGCGCCACATCACAACAAAGCATCAAATTATACCATATATGGTTTCAAAACACCGTAGAATATATTGATAAATGATTAATTTTCAAACACTGATAGGTATACATTTCACTGTAACAAAATATTAGGCCTTTTTTTTGTGCCGGGTAATTTTACAGACTGTTCATAGCGTGATATGGTTGTACTGGCTTCTTGAATGATAACATCGTTTATCACGTTAATATATATAGATGTAAGAAGTTAATATATATAGATGTAAGAAGTTAATATATATAGATGTAAGAGGTTAATATATATAGATGTAAGAGGTTAATATATATAGATGTAAGAAGTTAATATATGTAGATGTTAAAAGTTAATATATATAGATGTTAAAAGTTAATATATATAGATGTAAGACGTTAATATATACAGATGTAAGAGGTTAATATATATAGATGTAAGAAGTTAATATATGTAGATGTTAAAAGTTAATATATATAGATGTAAGAAGTTAATATATATAGATGTAAGACGTTAATATATACAGATGTAAGAGGTTAATATATATAGATGTAAGAAGTTAATATATATAGATGTAAGAAGTTAATATATACAGATGTAAGAAGTTAATATATATAGATGTAAGAGGTTAATATATATATAGATGTAAGAAGTTAATATATATAGATGTAAGAGGTTAATATATATAGATGTAAGACGTTAATATATATAGATGTAAGACGTTAATATATATAGATGTAAGAAGTTAATATATATAGATGTAAGAAGTTAATATATATAGATGTAAGAAGTTAATATATATAGATGTAAGACGTTAATATATATAGATGTAAGACGTTAATATATATAGATGTAAGAAGTTAATATATATAGATGTAAGAAGTTAATATATATAGATGTAAGAAGTTAATATATATAGATGTAAGACGTTAATATATATAGATGTAAGACGTTAATATATATAGATGTAAGAAGTTAATATATATAGATGTAAGAAGTTAATATATATAGATGTAAGAAGTTAATATATATAGATGTAAGACGTTAATATATATAGATGTAAGACGTTAATATATATAGATGTAAGACGTCAATATATATAGATGTAAGAAGTTAATATATATAGACGTAAGACGTTAATATATATAGATGTAAAAGGTTAATATTTATAGATGTAAGACATTAATATATATAGATGTAAGTAGTTAATATATATAGATGTAAGTAGTTAATATATATAGATGTAAGAAGTTGATATATATAGATGTAATTAAGACGTTAATATATATAGATGTAGGACATCGTTTATCACGTTAATATATATAGATGTAAGACATCGTTTATCACGTTAATATATCTAGATGTAAGACATCTTTTATCACGTTAATACATATAGATGTAAGACGTCAATATATATAGATGTAATTAAGATGTTAATATATATAGATGTAATTAAGACGTCAATATATAGAGATGTAAGGCATCGTTTATCACGTTAATATATCTAGATGTAAGACATCGTTTATCACGTTAATATATATAGATGTAAGAATTTATTATTTTTAGTTTGCATAGTGTTCATATTTTTTTTCATTCTCAAGAAAGCTTCTTCGTTTCTTCGCATTCCTAGTGAATATTTTACGCAACAAAGTGACTCTGTTGGTGGACTGTCAGTCGCCGAGGTTTGCCATAGCCGTGAAGCTGGAATTAACTTACATGAAATACTTGTTTAAGTATCAGTTATGTGTCGGGACTATTTATCTATTCATTTATTTGCTACCTTCGGTATTACTGATGCGTTCTAAAAGGACGAAATGGCCATATGGTGCGACATAGTCCACTTCGTTGGCTTTCTGCATCTACAAAAAAAAAGTTCATACATGTGTTTTAGTTCTCTTTATTTCTAGTAATTATTTGAACGTCAATATCAATATTGCAAAATCTCTCCTACATTCTTTTTCAATTACAAATATGAAGATTGTTTTTATTGGTATAAGCTTATTAAAGAAATAAAAAGGAGCAAAATTCAATAAACCACGATGTCAACACAAAAAGGGAGTATGTACTATATCACCACAGAGGGACAAGTACTATATCACCACACAGGGACAAGTACTATATCACCACACAGGGACAAGTACTATATCACCACACAGGGACAAGTACTATATCACCACACAGGGACAAGTACTATATCACCACACAGGGACAAGTACTATATCACCACACAGGGACAAGTACTATATCACCACACAGGGACAAGTACTATATCACCACACAGGGACAAGTACTATATCACCACACAGGGACAAGTACTATATCACCACACAGGGACAAGTACTATATCACCACACAGGGACAAGCGACATTGGTATATTTGTACTGGTATAATGAGGTATATAAACTTGTAATAAGACAATAGTATACTGCTATCCTCAGAAACTGCGATATTCCAATTCCGATATACCGCTTACGTCAAATTATTTGTTGGTTCCGTTCCAATGTACGAGTTGCTGTTATTTATCCAGTTATATAGATTGTATCAGAATAATTAAAAATAAAACTTCGGAATCAAGCTTGACACAAAAAAACAACAGCAGAAAATGAGGTGACAACTAATAGTACACAAAAATCGCATGAGGGACAAACACGTTCAGTGAAGCATCTGTACCGGTTTATAGTATACGAACACAAGAGGATACCGAAGTGTCACAAACTCATATTTCAAAACTAGGATAAAATATTCACAAAGGAGAGATTTACACGGAGACTCTTGAAACCTTATAAAGAGAATAAGACCAGGCGTTCCTGAAGGGTAATTGTCTTCTGCTTCATTGACGACATCTCCTCTGTAAATCTAGGTCAAATCCCAGCAATGTCACGTTCTCACACCGAGAACTCGAGTATTGTCAACAAAATCACAAGGTATGATAACGATCATAATCAGAACCATCGACCTTCATATCACACAACAAAACGTATGTGTATGTTCGACGTCAGAGCCATGATATATGTATATTACCGTATAGCAAGATGTTTCTGCGGAGATGATATTTTCACGATTTTACGGGTCAATTAATTGATCGTGTAGATGTGATCATCATAACGATATGACAAGCGTAAAAATGAGCCACGATAATAAACTACATAACCGTAATATCTTCATGAAATAGAGCGCATGTGGTTGTGATGATTCATAAGCATAAAAAGTGATGATGTTTCATAATAGATTATATCACACACCTAATAGATTTGTTTATTATTTGTTTAGCAAAATACACTTATTTGTTGTTGCACACTATGCTGTAATAAAACCTATCCATTTGACAACCCGTTGTATGTCGAGTGTCATGCCTCGGTGTCAAATCCCCACGAATATTTAGTTCCATCACGTGTCTAGATCGCGAATTATAATCCGTGTAGATTTATTTTTCTAATTTGGGTCAAAATACGGAAAATTTCAGCCCGCGTCAACAACCCGTTATACAAAACTTACACTAAATCTACGTATGTGGTGTTATTGATGAACATCGACCTCTCGGCTGATATGATCGTCCTCGCTTCTGTTTAGATGGAGGCACGTTACACATTTACTCTACTTAGTAGTAAAACTACAACTAAATATAAACGGTCTATAATTAAAACATCTCGCTCTTACTGATTCAGATACACGATTACATTTCTATTTTAGAATCATACGTCGAGTCGGTGTCAATTCGAATTAGAAGTATTCCTATAACTTTAGGGATTGGTAAGATGATATTGGCTAGACTCTCCTGGGTTTTAACATTGTATGGATCCCAATTTTTCTTAGAGCTATTAAATTATAATTGTGTTTATACGAAGTAGTGTAACAAATTCCTATGGCAATGTCATAAAACTGGAAAATTCAAACCTATCTTTGATGAAGCTGTATAATGTGTTTTGTGTTTGTAAATATTAACAAAAACATATCCTCATTCGCGTATACTAACTATCGCATGCACTTTGTTGATACTAACTATCGCATGCACTTTGTTGCAACCATTTGTTCATGTCACAGAAACTATTAAAACCTCTAGAACATTTTGATTTCCAAAGAAATGTTAGCACATCATAAAATACTTGTCCACATCCCTTTAAACATTTGTCATACCGTACTGCCCTTTCGATAGCCAGAGACGACCATTGACGGCATCCATATCACATGACCGTTGATCATTGAGCAATCCCTTGACCATATCCCACATCATCAAGACCACACACCACTATATTTAAACCATATATCACATCATCAAGGCCACATACCACTCCATTTAAACCATATATCACATCATCTAGACCATATACCACAACCTTTAACCCGTATGTCACAGCATCTAGACCATATATCACAACCTTTAACCCGTATATCACATCATCTAGACCATATACCACAACCTTTAACCCGTATATCACATCACCTAGACCATATACCACAACCTTTAACCCGTATATCACATCATCTAGACCATCTATCACTTTTTCTTAAACCGCAAATTCCACTTGACTATGTATCACATCTCCTAGCCACGTTTCTCTCCTCTAAACAATATATATAACATGCCGACTTGAAATTCCTATGAACATATCAACACAGTGTAATGCTGAAATATAACATACATTGTGCACACATCACACATTGCACTCATACACCTATGTACACAGTACTGGTGTATTATTGTACCATAAGGATGACTTTAATTCCATACCATGTACTTCCAATTATGAAGCCATTCTGGATTAATGCCGTCCACATTCCATAGATAATAAACAACTGTTTGACGTGGGAGTCTGCAATGTAACATCTGATAACACCTGAAGTAAGCATCTAAGACCACACCACGTCGGGGATCTCTAGTGAGACTATATAGTACTGTAAATCAAACACAATACAACCTTATGTTGTCGCTGCCGTTGTCGTGATGTCCACAACCCCTTGTGCTATCAAGTAAAATAGTCCCTGTCTTGAATTCCACGTTGGGACTGTAGTGTCTAACTTGTAAAACTCATATTGAATATAATAGCAGTTAGTGTTCGTTATGTCATATATTTGTTTGGGTTGGCTAATTGATTGACATCTAGATACACTAGGTATGATATGTGAAATGTTTAAAGTCTTAGCTATTTAACAACTTTAGACGTATATACGGAGCCTCGCAGTAAATTGTATTATACAACAATTGCGAAACAAGTTTTCTCCACATTTATTTATCACTTTTTTTGTCCGAATGCACACTTTGGGTTCTTAACATGAAGAAGAAACCGGAGTATCTGAAAAAAAAATCTATTTAGGAATCGAACTCCGGTCGCCTTGGTGAGGGATGATTAAGTTTAGTGGGTCCACTAAGCAGAACACAAAAACTGAAACAGGCAGGGGGTAAACATGAGCCGACTCAAACGATTTTGCCATGGTATACAGCAAATATTTTCTTTCTTTAACTCTGCACACGAGGTTTCAAGTTGTCTCCGTAGACATATTATTCACCAGGTAGTATCATTTTACCTACCAGAAATGGTATTACAGACGCTTCGTACAGTATATAGATATATCTATTGTCAAAGGTAATAAAGAAATGACAAATGATATGTCTGTGTTATAGCGTTAAAGGTATCAGTCCAAAATATTCTTTAAAACTCTGAACATGAAAGTATACTTTTACCGACTGCTTATAACTTGAATTGGGCAGGAAACCTTACGATGGAATAAAAGTAAATATTGATATTTTCGTTTTCTTTTTAGAATTCCCGTCCGGTTTTATTTTCATCAAGTTTGCATGTTGCTTCGGGCTATTCGTTATCCTTCTTAACTCCTCAATTAGTCGTCTATATGTCTGATCCTGATGTATTTACCCTTAATGTAATCAGAGAGTAATACAAGCATGTAGTCCCAGGTAGGATGGATAACACACCTGTAGCCTCCTAATCTCACACGATTCATGTCTTTGTGGGAATTTAACATACTGCTGAATCAATTCTAAAAAATAACATTGAACATTCGTTGTAGCTTCAGGTCGTTTTACAACTTTTATTTCAAGTTATCTTAACACGAAAGATAACAGACGAAGAAAGTGACTACCCAAATCCATTTATTTGAAATAGTTTACAGTTTTAATTGACAAAAATAAGCATTTCTACTAATACTGTAAATTACCTTCTTTTCGGGTGTACTTTATTTCGCGAACTGTACTTGTAGGTTTTCTTCGCAAATAATTGAATTCGAGATCGAGAGAATATGATATATATTTTGATATCAATTATCTACAGCATTATTATGCAATAAAGGCAAAAATTCGCGAATTATTCTCCTCACAAAAGAACAGTCTCTCACAAAATGGAAGTGGTGTGTGGTAGTTAGGTGTCTTGAAACATGGACACCAAAATTTAATAAATAATCTCTGGTATTAACAGAAATTGTGTCTGTATTGTTTTTATAGGTAGTAAAGTCGTTCTTTATAGAGTTCATCAAAATAATGTACGGTTTTCGTGTAGCCGATATACAGTATACTAACACAAAAATATCACATAGTAAAATTTGGATTCATAAAAATACATCTTTGAATATTATGCCAATTTCGTTGGCCTTTTCCCCACAAGTGTCCCGTTTTGGGTACGCCAGTATAAGTACAAGTTATAGTTTATTGTGTAGAGTGAATATTGTGATACCTTTTCACGCACGAGAAGCACGTGTTTATGCAGTGATTCGCCAGGACAGTTTCAAATTGTAATTCGTTTCTTACTTCATGGGACATAACAACCTTTGACTTATAACCACACCATCAATATTGCTATTCTTTTGGTAAATGAATGAAATTCAGACTGATTTTCCTATTTTGTGCTGTTACCTCTGTTCCAGGCTTTGCAATGTTGTGTTGACTGATTTTGGATTTTGTTTGGAAAATAAAGTACATGGTACATTTACTGATTTTCATATTGCAATGACATATACATGATGTTTTACTAAAATAGCCATTTTCAATAATGGCCAGGACGTAACATATGCTATTTAAATATCTGGGCAGCATAAGCAGTATCGTCAAGTGTAGTATTATAAGACACTGGTCTTGAAAATACAGGATCATAACGTCCTGACTGACCTCAGTAACAACTGTTTATACAAGGGGAGATATTAACACATATGTTCTGAATATAAAATGATAATACATGTAATAAACTACTCCCCGCGTGCCATGCCGTGAGTGTATCAAAGCTACCAGCCTACTTCCGCGACCCACACGCTGAGAATTCCAAAAGGTGCGGATGGATGCATTTTCAATTATACGGGGAGTTATTAAAATATTGTAATTGATAATATTCATATTTTGTAATTCAACTCAGTGTTAAAGATTGACTATCCCTTATGAAAGATAAACGTTCTTTAAGGGCGATCTTTCTTCATTTACAATTCACTTCCGTTTTTCGCCAATCTTTGATCAATCACGTGATAAATAAGATGTTGTAGGCGAACACTAAGCCTCAGAATATTTAGATAAAAAGCTGTCTTAAAACATGGCGTCGGGGATTTTGATAATCTACAAAAAAGACACTGTTTGTTGGAGTTTTCCTAACAGAAAGCGACTTCAGGAAACTAAACACGGTGCTGGGCTTGTTTAAGACACGACGGAAGTAGAATTTGGGATTCTTCGTTCACTTTATATATATATATATATATATTTGAAATGGGACTTAAATCTACTAATTTTCTTTTTTTCAACATCTCAGAATGAGCGTGTGATTCAATACGCCACACCTTTGAAATAACACAGCGTGTGTAGCTTCCTTTGAATAAAGATTATAGAAACAATTTAAAAATAAGACCAAAAATGATAAAATCAAAAGGAGATAATTGTACCTCTAAATTGACAGGAACATATATAAACAGAAACTAACGATACACCACACCACAAGAACATATATAAACAGAAACCAACGATACACCACACAACAAGAACATATATAAACATAAACTAACGATACACCACACCACAAGATCATATATAAACAGAAACTAACGATATACCACACCACAAGAAAATATATAAACAGAAACTAACGATATACCACACCACAAGAAAATATATAAACAGAAACTAACGATATACCACACCACAAGAAAATATATAAACAGAAACTAATGATACACCACACCACAAGAACATATATAAACAGAAACTAACGATACACCACGTTAGGTGAGACAAAGGATAACAAACAATAATGCAGAAATGAATGAAATAGATAGCCTCCCCCCTCTTTAGTCACCTCCAGTGGGATGAGTGCAAAGAATAATTCAATGGAAATCTGTAGAAATAAAAGAGTTTGGGTAAAATGGTTAGCAAAACCCATATTATTCAAAAAACAAATATCTGGAGTTAAATGACATAAAAAGTAAGGAAGGGAAATACACATGTAAAAGACCTTAATTTTACAATAATTTCTTATACACACAATTGCATAGACTGGCCACCAGCCCCTAAGTTTTTATGAAGAATGTCTCGACTGCATTTTACTACTAGCTTATCTCCCCCTAGTTTAGAATCAGACATCCAAGTGATCAAAATTATTAGAGCTAGTTTTTTCTTAGTTATTTAATATTCTAGAGACAGTGGCCAGTCTAACAATTGCATACAGTTAGTAAACCTCACCGAAAGTATCTAGTTTTATGTAACAAAACTCATATGCCTCTAAACATTGTTGACAGGACCAGACTTACCCTGTCACCGGTACAAAACCCTGACATGTTAGCATTTAGTAGAGAAACAATCTCCCCATAGTTATACTGTTATATGTAAAGTCGGCTTTGATAACGAGTCTTTTGGCAAATTAATTGTAATTTAAAAACATTTTGGCGGTTTTTTTTTTCTTTTTTGGAGATAATTCAAACCCCTATACAGTTATGAATTGAACAGTTTTAATATACACCTAATGCAAAGCTTGTTGTGGTGGTTAGGATGAGTTTCCGTTGAACAACTGTGCCGTGACAACGCTGGAAGTGTGGGATCCTGATAGCACCTTTGATTATCTAAACACCCTGTTGTTAATCTAATCAGTGTAAATGATAGAAATCCAATTTAAGATGGACCAGCCTACTTTGGCCATTACCCTAACAGGATTAGCGTTATTGGCCCATTAAACACCCTATTTACTCCTTGCCTTCCATCCATAGGTTTCTGGGGTATGATAAGGGGCTGTCCAGAGTGGGTGGCCTTTGATGAGAAATAATTTCGATGACTCCCTCAGGTGTGACTAACGGATACTTGCGACAATGGGACCCTAAATACGGGGACACGTACCGGCAAACAAGGAGAGGTACTCATAAACAAGAGGAAGGGGTACACCCGTTCACAATTGGACGCTATACCGATATCATATCCAAATCTCATCTTGTCCGTTTAACAAATTAGTCTATCGGTGTATAGAAATTGGTTTAACTAAATTATCTCCTATTTGTAAAAACTAGGATTTAGGTATCGTCTCACCTGTACAGGTGAGTGTGTGAGTGGTGTGGGATCATTAACACTATATCAGAACGGTCAGCTAAACAATGACTGATACGTATACTGGGTGCAAAACAGTATCCCCTTCTGTCCGTGAATGATGACGCATCCGGGGGCTACGGTTCACTGACTTCTGATACCACGTGTAACTCGAATCTATACATGACACATATGTGTCTCGAGTCACCTCAGCTTAACGGTATCTAAGGTCTAGTTTACCTTTCGATTATTATTAAAACATATCCGCATGAATAACAAACATCATGTATAATATATTGTGAATCTATGAAAATTTGAATATTAATTATGGTTTGATAATTATCTTATTTCAATAAGATTCCGTTTGCGTTGATTTATGAATTTAACTTATTGAGCTTGATACCTAATTTCAGTCGTGTTAACCAGTCAACATTGTTATCTTAATTGTTCAAACAACATTAATAAGTTAATTAGCTTCCTCATTACATATTGTACTTAAAAGGAATATTCACAATTTTTTATTTGTACTACAGTGGATAGATTAACAGATAAATATTCAAACGGCTTACCAACGTTCGTGATAAAATCACATATCTTTATTAATCTCCGTTTTACATTTTTTTTTAAATATTTTGTTAATTCTAGAAAGCTGAAAACGTTTTCATATGAATATATATATAAGGATTAATAATGATCAAGAATCTAATTCGTAATAAGCTCGGTGCAGGGACTATAATTACCACTAAGTGGAAGCAATATATAAGTATTGATACATATTTACTTTAAAGACAGTATGATAAATAAAAAAAAATCATACGATGTTAAGAGAATCAAATTGAATGTTTAAGTCATTTTCTTAACAGCATGTAACATATTTAACATTTTTGTCTTGTATTAGAAGAGTTTAACATAAAAATCGTCATTTGAATTGTACATTCCTATATTGAGACTTCAACCTTATTAGTATTGTTTGAGTGTATGGTTATTCAGAGGCCATATATTGTTAACAGTACTAATGACTACGGCGTCATCAATGACGCAAAATTTGGTTATGTTTAGTTTACAGCAGAAGTGAAAACCACAATGTTTGTGTGGTCATTGTACCATAATGTAAACTTTACGTTTTATTTTCATACTTTATTGACCAGCTGATACACTTAGCTGACCGTGTTCTGATTAACCGGAAATGAGTAACGATCTTATTGTCACAGTACTACGTCAGTTCAACATTATTGTTGATATTCTATATGTCATATAAAACGCACAAAGGGCGCTAAGCCCACGTCGTTCTTACAAAGAAAGGATTTTTCTCGCATCTATTTAATAAAATCGTTGATGTGTGTACGCACCATACTTGTCAAATCGTATTAACAGCAACATAAATTATAACGTATTCTTATAACAAACATTAAATAACAAGAATCAAAAAGTATTAATTAACATTCAACCACATAACATAACTGATAACGTATTCGTGCAACAAAGGTTAAGTGTCCAAAGCGGAAACACTATATAAATTCATTATAAAATTGGCAGGCATTAATTACCTTCTCTTGGTTAATCGTGTATTATCAGAAGTATTACTATATATATAGGTATAATTTAGGCTATAAGAAGCGGAAATGTCTCCATGTAACTCACCACTATATTCCTGTTTTGGAATGGTTTTGGAATGCTCAATACAATTGTTTTACACATGTTTGGAGTTATCTTTTGAATGAATGGAAGAAAGGAAAATGTTTTACAAATGAATTTGTTGATCGAAATAAGTTACTCCAAAAGGTGAACATCGCTAAAACCAATATTCCATATTCAAAACACCCTCCTGACAAATGGTGTCATTTGAACAGAGGAACTACTCAATGTTTTTTGTACCAACACAAATCCTTCAATATCCCATTACTGGCTAATAAGGACGTAATTACATACGTTCAGCTTTGTTAAAGTCGCTTGATAAATTCATTGATAACTTACCATATAAGACCACATCCGAGTGCTACCTTCGATAACGATGTGCCCTAACTCTTTCATCTGAAATAGTAGACATGACTTTTAACCGCAAATTACTGAAATCAAAAATATTCCGTGGATCATGTTCCATAGCAAACCCATCTGAAGAGCTTTGACAAACACATTCCTCTAAGAGATGAATTTTTCTTCTACAGAAAAGCGGTTGTCCAAACAAGAAGGGAGAATCTTCATATTTAATTTACATTTAATTGATTTGAAATAGAATTGTGCATATCTGAAGAGTGTTGACGTCCTTTTAGATAGCGCCTAATTAAACATCCTATTGACTTCAATGTCGTTCTGTTTATTCATGGTTTAAGGAGTCAAATCCTGCATTTCAGAGCATCTAGTACAATATCCTAAATCAGACTCCTCTAACAGTTGGACTTGAGCACATCAATAGGCTTGTTTAAATATCAGATCTTTGTGCGGAGACAAAAGGAAATTCCACACTCAACAGGGTTAGATTGGAAAGTTTAGTTCGTCACCCTTTTGAGGAGAAAATTCAACTCGAATGAGAAATGAACGGATAGTGCTGTTCGTACCCCTCTGTCTAAATACCACGCTAACGGTACTGATGCGGTTTGTATTGTTGCCGTGACGTCATGGTATTGTTGCTATGACGTCATACAATTGTTGAGAACGTGCAAAGAACACGTGTAGCTTGTCTCAACCCTAGGGTGAGATAAGAAAATCTCACACTGGTAAAATGGTGGATATCCCTGTCCAGGGTAAGAGAACATGATGTCTCCCTGATTGTTTAAGTCCACCTTGGTTTATCTGGCTATCTATCATGTCGAACTCTAGTTTCAAGATACTGGATCTCCATTCCCTTTATATTCATTTCACATATATCTAACATATATCTAACACAAAACTTTAGGGTTGACTTCGGGTCATCTGCTATTTGTCGTGAATATTAGCATCTTCCTCTTCGTCCTGAGGATGCAGCTTATTGTCAACTGTTGTTTACAATCCTCGTAAATTTACATGGATATTTCTATCTCGCGGGATGTCAATAACTTACTTAAGTCAATTTTTATGAAATTTTTTGATCGAAATTGTTTTTGCGGCATGGCTATTCCTTTGATTAATATTTTCTGTAAACAAAGCCATGCCTTGTGGGACTTTATGAAAAAACAAAAAGATTTTTATTAAGCTACTTGAGCAAAATGTATTCAACAACAGTATAAAAACATCATTTGGGTTAGACTTGGACTCGAACCCTGGACTACAGATTGTTATACAATCGTTCTATCCGATCGAGATACCTGGTCTCTGCAGAATTGTATGCCCTTTAATACACGTGACGATTCAAATGTTTTCGCAGGATTTTGATAATTTCTTGGAATCTTACATCTTATGTTTCGTCAAATTGTTGATTCGTCCAATATTGGTTGTTTATATTCCTGTGATAGGTTTCACTTTGGTCCAATTTCAATTTCATCCTGCACCAGAGTCCATTGTTTTCGTTCTCTTTTCACAGGGGCATGAGCAACGACATTCTACGGTTAAATTTACCCCCAGAACCTAACCTCGACCCTAACACAGTCTGTAAAACGTATCCGGCGTTGACGTCCCATCAGTATGAACATTGTTTCCAACACCCGGATGTTACAGCTTCAGCCATTCAGGGCATACAGGTGGCTATCCACGAATGCCAGCATCAGCTAAAAGACCATCGGTGGAATTGCTCCACACTGGAGAAGAAAAATAAGAATCCTCATGCGAGCCCTATTCTTGGAAAAGGTAATTATTTCATTCATTTATAATCATTCTCTACTGCATATATGACACCTTGTATCTCACTTCAAAGTCGCAGAACCAGCTTTGTTTGGATTCCTTCGTGAAAAGGTTATTTTTAGAAGCTAGGTACTTACCTAATCTTTTCATTTGTTTTTTATTCTGCATCCATTTTCTACTTATCAAGCCAGTTTGACCTTGTCAATTGTTCGTTAACAATGTATCAAATACGATATATAATTGACTTGTTAAATTTTATATTAGATTTCACCAACCAGAGAGTACGTCGTGAAAAGCACCAATGCATGTTTTAAGTCTCACTAACTCCAAACCCTTGCATATCTCTTGTCGACGGTTAGTTTCGGTTTATATATCAGCAATAGATAAGTCACGGGATAATGTCATGGACAATGATCGGTTATCTTATTTAGTTTTGCGTGAATAATCGGGAAGTTGTAAAATCAACTATAATCTTCAATACAGTTTTATCTAAACAGGTACAGTGTAAATTCGGCTCCATGTCTGTTGCTACCCGTACAGGCCAGTTTGTGATATAATTTTTTAGCGTTAGCGTTTATCGTTTAGCGACTGTACTAAATAAACGGTCAATTCACACTACTGACGGCTTCATTCGGAAACTTATACCTTAAACTGGATTGTGTTAAACAGATGAGAAATCAACACCGTACTACCATATAATTTCAAATGTTTAAATCTGAAAGTGCCGACCGAAAACATTCCGAAGGTATGACAATATGCCATTATTTGGTAACAACCCTTATCTTAACTAGGGTATAAGGGGCCTACAGGGGTGTTTGTCTAGACTAGTGTAATTGTCCGAGAATTTACGCGCTCGGTTGGTTCACAGTTTTGAAATGTATATTTCAAAAATAAACGGTAAATTGCGTATTTAAGAAGTATATGGTAAAAATAGGGTATGACGAAATTTCAACAGGTATCAGCCTCATGTCTGATTCAGAGATTTTGTACGAAATCAAAGACATGCTACAGTGCCTCGTACGGCTTGACCATGTCCCAGTAATATAAACAGATCTGGTTAATGGGATCACAGATGAATAGTTTTATGTGTCTGTTTACAGTCGAAGTACAATTAGGATTTAAAGTGAATAAAGATAAATAAAAGCCATAAAACTGAAATGTTATAAAGGTTTATTTTGTACGGGGGTGATGCCTGCGGATTTACAGGGCCCCTCACCTATTCTCCATGTTCGCCGAACGTCGGTGTGAGGATCTAGTGGCTATTGTGTTATACAGTGTTCTGAATGACGGCAACGTATCAACCACGCATTGCTAATCATTATCCCAATGTTTATCAAAATATAAAAGCGCTAGCTGTCACACCTGTACAGCGGTATCCTTTGATCTTACAACTATACAGGTAATACAACATACAGTCAATTAATTGGTAAACCACAAGTATCTAGGAGGGATAAAGAATTCCACATTGATCATTTAGTAAATAGAAATACCCTGTTGATATCTTCAATTGAGACTGAAAAATAAACACTGGGTCAAAGCCATTCAGCGCCCACATTTTACGAGAGGAACTCATAATGTATAAAAATCTCATTTGCCTAAATTGTCAATTATCTGAATACATTGTGTTTGTATCCTTAACATCAGCTAGCTAACTGAATACAATATTTAAATAGTATCAAACGCCCTGTTATCGAGGGTAGTGTACTGTTGTATAGTCAACAGCAGCATTGCGATAGGTATGCAGTTCGGGACAACCTTATGAATGTTTGGTTTTCAATATAATAACGGAAACAATCATTTCGTTTTATTTAAGGAAGTTCTCGTCTTTCCAATTTCGTACTTTCTCTTTACATGCACATCATATTTTTCTCACAAAAGTAAAAAGGGAAAGAAAAGAAAAGTTTTTATTTAATTGTGAGCTGAAGCTAACATAGCGTTAGACCGTCGAGCACGTTAAAGTTAGCGCGAACGTGCTAAACATGTACGTTGTAGAGTGCGAATCACTTGTGTATCTAATGGACCGAGCTTAAATAACCCAACACAGAATGTCCTTTGACATTGAACAAATATTGGAGGTTCGATAACAACCCTCCAACGAGCTTGGATGTGAGATATAGAATGAGAAAAATGTTTTTGATATTTTAACAAATTGTCATTGTGACCACTTCTATAAACATTTGCATAGAAAAAAGAAAAGTGTGAAACGTAGAGAAATGTATTGCACTGCCCCCGATAGGATGACCCCTACATTCCGAGCCCATTACACTGTCATCAGGTATTAATAAGTGGCCATAAGGGCAAATACTCTGTCAGTCAGATCAACATTTCACAGACAATACGTTCGTTAACTAAAATAAAATCTGTTATCTGTCCTATCGAATTGGTATTTGAAAGTGCTAGCACAATGCGTATTGTATTTCCCTTTAATGCATGCTCGTAAGTATACAGATTGGAATGTCAATACAGTTTTCATATTTCATTTGATAAAATCAAACGTGTTTGATACAAGCTGTCAGCCTGTGACGTCATCGTTCTCTGGGCGTCTATCGAGGCTGTAGCTATTTACCGATGATAATTTTCTTTACTTTATATAAAACAAACATTAATTAGAGATTCCATTCAATGAAAATAATAAAACGATATTGGTTGACTGAAAGTAAGTAGAGTGGGTTCAATGTTTGTAATGGATCAGTGTATCGAGCGGCAGAGAGCGTGAAACTCTATCAGACTAACATTTTCTGATCAAGTAACATTCTCTACATCGACTTTTTAATGATAGTGTTGAATTTTTGGATTCGAGGTTGTTTGGTATGAAGTGAACTTTAATATATACTCTCGTGTTGAAATCGCTGATTTATAGTACAGGAACAGAGAATTATACTGCATTTAGCATTTTAAAACAATTAAGGTCAGCAACTAAACGATGAACTTTGTTTTTATAAACGTTTAAAATGGATTGAAAAACATTTTTTCCATGTTTATAAAAACATGATTTATCAGATTGTATAGATCAGTCAATAACTTCTCAAGAACAGGTTGTTTCCAGATAAACAAAATCTTGATTAACGTTGTTTATTTGTAAGATGTAAATATGATAAACCACGTCACCGTGACTAGAAGCAAAACCATAGATCAATACATAAATACACATATGCTAACGCGTTAAATTTGTTGTTGACCTCAGACGTAATGCACGCTGGCCATGTGGCTACCCTATCTCTCTGATGTGAGCTAATATTTCTCAGCCTTAAACATGTCGCTACCAAATGCGATGTTAAGAACTGTTAATTGCCGTTAAATGCTTAATTCGATACCGTCTGGTGAACAATCAGAAAACACTAAAATCTGCTAGTCATTAATACGCTCCGGTTTGGTCTGGGCGTAACAGTGAAGTAAGTCCCGCATTTAGAAAGCTTTTATGCGTTTGAACCCAATTAGTTGTTTAAAATCGATGGCAGATGGTTTCAAAAGTGTCAAAAAGACTACACTAAGGCATCAATATTAACAGGTAAACACTCCTACACAACTGCACAAGCAGTAGGGGGAGTAGATTTTTGGTGGCTGTGTTGAGATACGGTTGATGGTGAGGTTTTCCTAGTACTGGTAGGGGTTTTGTAAACATTGGATTGGTGGGGGTTAGATATAGTAATAAAGATTGTATCGTTTGTACGTGATCTGTTGTTGTTGTTTGTTGTTGTTGTTGTTGTTGTTGTTGTTGTATTTTTTTAATAGAATGTTGGTACTTCTGGAGAGTCCGTGTTGTGCAGTAAAATGCTAACTTTATTTGGCTTAACATTCATCAACAACCTAATTTTTAGACAGGTACTCCCTTTATTTGTATTCTAGAAATTGCTAATTTCAAAGTATAGATATCTTTTCACATCATTTAAGATGGGCTTTTTTCAAATGAGTTTGTTTAATTATTATTTATGTCACCGAAACAAATTGTTAATCGAATAAGATTACTCGTTGAATTGATAATGTACCTGCATTTGCTCTGACGTTTCTGGACATGGAATTATTTCACTACCCAAGAACTAAACTTCCTCTGCAGATTAACCCCCTGGGACATTTCTGTGATTACGTACTAACTCCCTAGACAATATCAAGTGCTTCCTTCCTCGCGGATATAAAATATATGGTTTCCAAAAGGTTTTCGACGATTGCGACTAAGTATATGCGGTTTTTTTCGAAAAAAAAATACAATGGGTTTTTGTATCCATATGATAAAACGGTTAAAGGATAAGGTTTTTGGATATCGCTAGACCAAGTATATTGGTATATCGCTTTAGCCAATACTTTGATTCTAAATCAATTTTCTAGTACAAATTAACCTTGGATTGCGTAAATATACAAAAGGACTTTCTTTTGTCAGTATTTTCCTTTTATATTTCTTACAACACGTACTATAATGTACTTACCATCACTTTCAAGAGGAAGAATTGCCCATCACTTTTCACATCCTCTATAGAACAGAACTAACTGAAGCACATTTGACGTATAAAGTGTAAGGTTTGATGATGATGTTTTAGTTACTGTTATTTCCCTTCTTGTATTTTTCATATCGTAACAGTACCATCAAGTTATAAACGTATTAACATAATGTTTGGTATTTATTAAGAATATCGGTTACATTTTAACTGTAGGGATGAATACCTTTCAACCTGTTCATTAGTAATTTACACGTGTAATCAATATCAGATTACTCGCCCTTTTTTATGAAAGATATCCAGTACTGAAAACAATACCAGGTATTTATTATTTCATACATATAGACAATGAATGTTAAGGAAGGCTTTTCACCAGGGTTCTTTCTGCACATTTTAGTCGAGCAAAACTGCCGGAAGACATCAACAAAACACGGAAATATGGCCAAATGATAGCAGACTACGGTAGACTGTCCAACTTGTTCCATTAGATAAGATATTGTCATTGTTAACCATCAGCAAATAACATAATATGTATATATGTCAATCGTTTGAAAAAGTAGTTTGTGTTTTAGCTTTTATTAAGAATCACATAATCTATTTCGTTTTGTATAAAAACAGTTACAAATATGGAGTATTCTCTATAAGGTTTCCACGAATTCCTTGTTTGGTTCAGACAACAGCATTTCGAAAATATTTCACATAAAATAAGTACAAATCAGTCAAATTGAATACACAAATGTATAAGAAAACATGTTTAAATCTTTTCTATATTTAAGTGAAAAAGTCAAGCAATTTGGACTAAGGTATATAAGTCGGTCTACTGATTACATGTTAACATCGGTTTTCTTTTAATGTTTATATAGTCAAAATGCAAAATCTGAACAGAAGTGTAAAGAAATTAGATACGAGACTGTTGTCCGTTACATAACCCGAACAAGATCGTTCACCCATTCCTTTATACCTTGTAAAGGTAATATGTCTTTACGTCTGTGGTGCCACTTCAAATGAATACAGTACCAAGGCCCCTTGATGAAATTCTTATGAATGAAAATTGTATTCAATTTTAAAAACAGCAGAAAAAAACCTGATAAGTATTTAAGGTAAATACGTGATAGGTAACAATGAGACTATGTATACAAAATACTAAAATAGAGCCAACTTATAAAACTATTATAAATGGGACATAGAACGTGGAAACTATTTCCTTTGATAAGCCTACCATAATTCCTGCTAATTTCCGATAAATTGGGATTTCTTTGAGTCGGTCGAGATATTGAAGAGTGGCTATGAGTTACGAGGTAGGGACTCGATATAATGATGGGTATCTATATATGCTAGTGGGCTATCTATCTACCTGCACACCGGACAATACACAACCACAGATACGTGCTACTTGTAATTTTGATCCATGACCCTTTGCGATCTCCACGAGATTCCAGGCGATATTGTCTAAGGGAAAGATGATTGAGGTTATAATCGGGAAACATTGAACTTGTCAACCAATCAGAGGTCTTTAAGTCAGTGTGGTGCGGAGCTGTGATCCAAAACCGTTGATTTTATCATTATATGTATCTAGTGTTAAATTGTTCTTGAGTATATCAATCATGTCCAGAATGTAATTTCATTAAAAATAAACTCATTTATCATCGAATTATGGAGGTTATAGTTAAGACAGGTTTTTAAATGCATATACATTCATACCTTTGGTATGACGTTTGATGGAGAAATACATTTCAATTCCTAAATCTACGCTATGTAAAATATGCAAGGAAAAAATGTGCACATTGCGTCATTTGCACCTGCAAATATCAAAGGCCGTGCCTCTGATACAATGACTGCTGCCGTAAGTTTGGAATTATGTCACCAAACAGATGTTGAACACAACAGCGTATACCTTAACCGCCTTACAGACAAGACTCCCACGGCTATAACGGTATGCTTCATACATAACCAACACGTCACGGATACCTTATGTAGAATCGGACATGTATTAAATTGTGTTAGTGGATAAAATGTATTAATGCTATCTCTTTATCATTTCCCATAAATTAACTTATAGGAAGTTAGTATGCCCGGTTAGGTCGTTGTGTAGAGTAATAGAGCGCTACGCTATTTTAGGATTTCAGTATATGAAATAAATCATATTCGATACACCTAGAGATTTCGTGTACTTTACCAGTACACAAAATCCGACCTTTTTTCAGCTTTGTGGCAAAAATTGTTGTGAAAGCTTTTTCATTATTTTTGAAATACATTTTTGTACGTAAACGTTTTAGGCTCGAAATGTTTATTTTATGTGTTATTTTTTAAAGGAAATTGATTCCTGTCACTTCTTGTCATTTTACCAGAAAAAAATGAAATGATGTTAGCAAAGTGTTTAGTTTATTTATCTATCAATATCCGTTCAAGCTTGGAGAAATGCATTAGTTGCAACTCAGTACCTGTAAAAAGCGACTAATGAAGGCCCGTCTGGAATCTTTTGTTTCTGTATATTGAACATTGAGGAATGTATGCGCCCCGTTTGGGGTACATTGAAGGCTTTATGATTCCTCCGTATTGGACCAATTCATGTCTTTGTGTGTTCTCCATTTTTGCCAATTTGAGTTTTCATGCGTCATTCTTTCAGACATATTCAAACTAATCAATTTTAAGAAGTGTAAAAAGTATGTTACTTTTGCAGTCAGTTACTATAACGGTTATGTCAAACAAAAGTTGACATTCAATTTCAGGAAGTGAGCCGTCTTGACTGAACGTCCAACGTATCCCTCTACGGTTTCGTCACGTGAAATTACCAATGTCCTTTTTCATAACTTTAGAAATTATAATTAATATTGAACCTTTGTCACTTTACAGGTTTCCGAGAGTCGGCCTTCGCTTATGCAATTCTGGCAGCGGGGGTGACACACCAGGTGGCTAAGGCATGTAGCATGGGGAAGCTGCAGTCCTGTGGGTGTGACATGAGTCAGCACGGCAAGGTCAAGGACAAGTGGGAGTGGGGCGGGTGTAGTCACAACGTCGAATTCGGAGAAAAATTCTCCGCCAAATTTTTAGATGTGAAGGAGAGAGCTAAAGACATCCACGCAAAAATAAACTTACACAACAACAGAGCGGGTCGCTTGGTAAGTATATATCATAATATACAACATTTACACAACAACAGAGCGGGACACTTGGTAAGTATATATCATAAGATACAACACTTACACACCAACAGAGCGGGCCGCTTGGTAAGGATATATCATAATATACAACACTTCCACAACAACAGAGCGGGCCGCTTGGTAAGTATATATCATAATATACAACATTTACTTATTCAACAGGATGTGACTGTATCTGTTAATTTGAATCGGGATTTTTGAATATAGAAACATTATTTTGTTCATAAAAGATTTAAAAGTGCAAAAAGCTACCTGACACCACATTTCTCCACGTGCATGGTTTTATCAAAATGGCTGTTAGAAAAGATAGGAAGACACTGAACCAGACAAAGGGCCAATATACTACATGTATCCGCGGCTAGATTGTTTAGATGGGTCTACTTTGTAAACAGGAATATACAACATTCAACGGCACCACAAATTATACCACAAGTACCTGGTTAGTCATTAATGTAAGAAAGACATCAGTCGTGGCTAAATGATAACCAAGTGGAAACGACATAAGAATCTCAAGAGGCATTATTTTGATCAACTGTTGCTGGCGGGATGTTAGAAATTTTCAGATTGCTGTAGACTAAAAATACAACAACAGCAGAATCGTAAAGTTTGAAATCAAACCTCAATTTACATTTAATGACTACATAAGCTAAGGACCACATTGTCTACGTGGGTTATACGTGAACTTCCATCAGACCTAAAGCTTGGCGGTTTCCAGAACGGTCGTTAGAGGAACATGCGGAATGTGTTTAAAGTTTCTCTTAGCCTCTTCATCAATGAAAACTCAAGAGGTTGGAGAAGCAGACTGTTGCAGAAAATTGAGCCAATTATACGGCCAATAAATCGCCTGCCTGGCACGCGCGGTATCTATGGTGATAGCACGGCCACGCGCCGGAAATCTACAACAAACATGGCGACCACAGACACGGCAACTCCTGCTGTGAATGAAAGTGTTCTTTCAATCTTCTTCCTTTCTGATATTTCTGTTTTCTCCTTCATGAAGAAGCCGCTCTGTTTGTCGTATCGTATAGTCTACACACGAAACCATACACGATATGTTACATGAAAGAATTGCAGTTGTGTATTAGCCTTACTATACTATATCGCTGGCTACCGACATTCGTGATTTATCGTTTGTTTATAGCCGCGTACCTTCCAAGTTTCAGACGATTATCATTCGCTCAAGTATCAATGTAGATCTTCACATCTACAAAAATTACTTCACGTTATAGTATGTAACACCGCCAACGACGGTAGGTGTGACGTCAGTATGGTTCCCACCAAAGTCCGTAAAGTAGGGGTTCGAAACATGATAACAAGTTCTACAAGTTTATGCGTATTGGAGCTATATTTAAGTTATAACCGCATACATAACCAGAATTATACCCTGACCTATGATCTTTCATGTGCACCTGGAGACAAACAGCTTTGATTCATGTTAATAATTAAATATCCGGAAAACTCATTGTTGCGACTTTAATTGATGATAAGCTCTCCTGGTAAAGAAATAACGGTGATACATATAAAGGTACGTGTCCCGTGATATATGTATCAGAGTATGACGGCAGTAATGTGATATCTTTACGCTCTCATCAGATGAGGAAACTATTCTCATCCTTCATGAACGACAACGACAACAATAAGCAGTCAGGAAGAAAGCACGTTAGATAAAATCAGACATATCCATGGAAGTTTGCACGAACCGGACCCTGGTCTCGAAGATTTAAGATTTTGAAGTTATAGTTCCTTAAAATATATATAGTTTGACATTCCGAATCTGCTTTTTCCTCAAATATGCTGGCGGTCAAAAATGTGATGTTAACATCGATAAATTGCCTCGAACCATCCGGATCACAAGTCACGGCATTGGTTCGGAGAGTGTAATGTGCCGTTTTAATGTTGTAATTACCCCGATGGTTTACTTATCAAAACTTGATATTTGGAACCTTTGAGACCCTTGTATAAACGGTTCCGCAAGAAAACGGCCAACGTAGTCTGCGCAGAATACTCCGGTGTAACCCGAGTCCCAATCACTCTACCTCAATCTCGTTTGTCGCTCTTTGATTCTGCATTTTACGAGGGTCTCCTGTCCGAAGTGTACGTATGCTCTCGGTTGTTATTTGGCATCAAAGAACATAGACCTTCTCAAGGTTTTAAGCTACAATTGCAGTCATTATCTGTTACACAATCCGAGGAACGTTGTAGACACATAATATATCCATACTTTGATCAGTTCAAAGATTATTCCTAACGCAGTACAAAAAGTAAATAAAACCTTATCGCCTGAGAAGGTCTGCATTTAATGGTTAAATCACGAAAGTAAACTAACACCAGGATTATATGAAAGTACTCTACAGCTAGAGTATATAGTTTACTCTACAGCCAGGGTATATAGATTACTCTACAGCCGGGGTATATAGATTTCTCTACAGCCAGGGTATATAGATTACTCTACAGCCAGGGTATATAGATTGCTCTACAGCCAGTGTATATAGATTACTCTACAGCCAGGGTATATAGATTACTCTACAACCAGGGTATATAGATTACTCTACAGCCAGTGTATATAGATTACTCTACAGCTAGAGTATATAGTTTACTCTACAGCCAGGGTATATAGATGACTCTACAGTCAGTGAATATAGATTACTCTACAGCCAGGGTATATAGATTACTCTACAGCCAGGGTATATAGATTACTCTACAGTCAGTGAATATAGATTACTCTACAGCCAGTGTATATAGATTACTCTACAGCCAGTGTATATAGATTACTCTACATGAATTCAGCCAGTGTATATAGATTACTCTACCGCCAATGTATATAGGTTACTCTACAGTCAGTGTATATAGATTACTCTACCGCCAGTGTATAAAGATTACTCTTCAGCCAGAGTATATAGATTACTCTACAGCCAGGGTATATAGATTACTCTACCGCCAGTGTATATAGATTACTCTACCGCCAGTGTATATAGATTACTCTACGGCCAGTGTATATAGATTACTCTAACGGCAGTGTATATAGATTACTCTACAGCCAGTGTATATAGATTACTCTACCGCCAGTGTATATAGACTTCTCTACAGCCAGTGTATATAGATTACTCTACCGCCAGTGTATATAGATTACTCTACAGCCAGTGTATATAGATTACTCTACCGCCAGGGTATATATATTACTCTACAACCAGGGTATATAGATTACTCTACAACCAGGGTATATAGGTTACTCTACAGCCAGGGTATATAGATTACTCTACAGCCAGGATATATAGATTCCTCTACCGCCAGGGTATATGGATTACTCTACAACCAGGGTATATATATGCAAGACCACACACTTGTGTTTGTATTGCGCGGACGAATATATTCACGAGTGTGCGGAGCGCACGAGTTAATATATACGTCCGCGCAATAAATGAGTGCTTTCTGATTCGTTAGAAAAAACACAAGTGTGTGGTCTTGCTTTTCACATACCTTCCGTTTTTGGTAGAGATAGATACAAATATTTTGTAAACTTTGATATTTTTTGCAAATACCGGTGACTTTTCAGTTCGCCATGACAAGGGGATTCCCATAAAAAGTAGTTCCGGCTAGTAGGTAAATACAACATTCCGTATTGCACCTGTATTTCATGGTCTGAAAATTGCTTGTATTACTATAACAAGATTCAACAGGTATGGGATAAATGTTACTCTAGAGCCAGGGTATATAGATGACTCTACAGCTATAGTATATAGAAATCGGGGCTTAAGAGTTGGTCAGGATTGAGCATAACTATTTTTTCGAAAAACACAGCTGTGGCCCTTTCCTGACGACTGAAAATCACTTCTTAATTTGTGATTATGAAGTTTTGATATTATGATTCAGATATAATACTAGCGAACATGTTATAAGCTGTAAAAGGAATAACAAAAGTTGTGTTGTTTTGTTATACCTGGCGAAAGTATGACCATGAATTGACTCGACAAAATGTGTATACCATGACATACAATGGCGGGCACCAATTTATACTACTAGATTATGCTTGTGAAAGCAATAAAATGAAATTTGTTATCGATATGTTTGGTAAACCGAGGTACATGTATATGTCTTACTGTGATGGTTCTGTATCTACAAGTGTATTCAGCCTGTGATATCCTCAGAATTGCATTGGTTACTCTCACTCGAGTTCTCTTAACCCTTGGAATATTTCAGATATATTACTGATAATATGTCCTGGTCATTTCTTGTTAGTGTGACCCTGTATACCTGTTAGTGTGACCCTGTATACCTGCCGTTGACGTGATTTTGTGACGTCATGCTGATGTCAGAAGGCGGTTTTCTGTTGGTGTTACCTTGTTAACGTACAATCGACGTGACCTTGTCTTTACGTAAAGATGTACACACTTAGTAAAACACTAATGACGTCTAATTTAACTCCAATGTTTCAGTCTGTTATAAGAAACGTCCGCCGGAAGTGCAAATGCCATGGCATGTCAGGAAGTTGTGAGATTCAGACATGCTGGAAATCTACGCCAGACTTCCGGGAAGTTGGGATCCGACTGAAGAAAAAGTATGAGGCCGCGAGAAAGGTAAAGGTAAAGAGGATGATATTATTCTATCTTCTCCTCATTTCCTTTGGGGGCGGGGCGTTCGGAGTATGCCTATGCATGGACACTAACTCTCTGTTCCAAACCTATTACCGGTCTAGGGGAAATAACTCCTGCTTATAGAACAATTCAGGCATCTCCAGTTTGTATACCTGTATACTGTGTGTGGCTTCATCTTTATATCAATTTGTCTTTTTTTCTAAAACAAATCTTGTTCAAGTATAATATCTCGACTACTGATTAATTGTCTAAAAAAACAAGTTCTATTTCATTTCTTGTTTAAACTTCATAACTGATACGTTATCATTGAACCCAACTTTATTGGAGACGGTCATATGATTGATACATTTCCTATATTTTCAGGTAAATATACTAAATGCGGCCGCAGCGAGATATCGTCGAATACGCAGAAACACTCGAAAGTCAGAGCTTATATTCTACGAGAGGTCCCCCAATTATTGTGACGTCAATCCGCGTGTGGACTCAATTGGAACTTCCGGTCGGCTGTGTAATAAAACCAGTACAGGGGTGAATAACTGTCAGACACTGTGTTGTGGGCGTGGCTATAATACCCTCCGTGTCAAACGGTCGGAGAGATGCGACTGCAAATTTCACTGGTGTTGTTACGTCGTGTGCAAAACATGCTCGTATAACGAATGGGTGACAGTTTGTAAATGAAAAGTGTTGCATTGACAACAAGGTTTTTTTATATACCTAACGAGATTGTTTTTTTATCCATTTGAAATATTTTCATCAAACGTGTTATGACGTTATCATTAGAAAGAACTGAGGACGAACGTTCGTCGAGGGAGATCGGTGGTCTGTCACCATAGTAACTTGTACTGTCACCTGACGTAGTGTCCTGTGGCATTACAAGTTAAAATTGATTATCAATAGTACCTACACCTTTACAAAATCGAAAGTGACCAGATCTAGACCAGGCCATGTACTGAAGATTTAAAAAGAAGATTGTGTGCGAGCCTGAACATTTGACCACGTGGGACACCTTGGATGTCAACGACACGACGTGCGCACAAGTGTGTTTTGCCCAATTAATGTGCATACCACAAAATGACGTCCATATTTCGAATAGGACGAACATTTGTAATATCACAGACAGAAAGTGATTAAGGCTGGTCGTAATGCTACGCCTGACTTTTTGTAAACCGGGAGGAAAACGCCTTACGTCATGAACTTATGACGTAATGGACGATGTTAGGAAATCAGCGATGAAACAAATTGTGCAAAATTTATATTAGAGTGCTACTGTCCATTTGCAGAGACACTGAATATGGCTGACAAAATGCTTCCGTCACGTGCACGGAACACATAGTCATTAATTTTGAAGCACGTGATATGTACTGCTGCATTCCAGGAAGTTGGTTTCAAACCGGAAATTAACGTTAACGTTACCTAATGACCGTCTGATACAGACACCACTACAGCGTCACAAGATTGTACATTTTTAATGTTTATTTAATTAATATGATATTTTTTCAGGAATTGGATTGCTTGTTATAATTAGAATGTATGTTTTAAGTGATTTATTTCGGTCGAATGTGTAAATAAGCACGCCTCTGAAATGTAATAAAAACACCTTCGTAATTTTGGAAACATTGAATCCATCCATTTTATTATGTGTTTTATTTTAAAACTTGTTTCTGTGTTAACGTCGTCGTGTCTCTTGATTAAATAGTATGTTTCAGTTCTGGTTGTAGTTTTATCAATAAAACATATAACAAGGTCTAGTGTTATAATATCTGTATTGTTAGGGATTTTTAGCGCCACTGACTACAATCCGTGTACGTGCGCTTCTTCGCAACAGGGTTAATTAAATTCGTTTGGAGATGTAAATTACATCTAAAGGGGAAATTAAGTAACGTATGGATACATCATATAAAATGGATCTACCGATGTAGATGTTAGTATAAATGTTTAGTTTGTTTTTTGTATTTTTTTTAACTGTATCATTGTAAATTTTCTGCAGTCTGATTGGTTGAAACCCGCATTGTTCACCCTTTTATATTTGTGTCGACCTTAGGATACCCGGATGTTGATAAACAAAGCATTATACCAGCATGAATAACACAATGGGGATTTCCCCTTGGATTCAAATAGCATACTTTTTTTGTAGATAACTTATTTATATATATTTTTTTTTTGGGGGGGGGGGGGGGGCTTTTCTTCTCAAAGCAAGCAGTACAGGTTATAACGTATAATGTATGAAGATTGTGACAGTCATTTGAAAATAGAGTCATCTGAATTTCTTCGTCAAATAGAAACGTCCGTACAACATTCTTGGCTCAGACAAAGTGTGTCATATGATAAAGCAAGTATTAGCTTCCTATGAGGTCAACACAATGTTTTATCAACATGAAAGAATAATTATATTTCCCGAAGCTGGGGACAGAGGGAAATAGAATCTTTCCGTGGCAGTGTTGTTATATATGACGTGACCAAGAACTAGAATCTCCGATTATTCTTATAGAGGTTTCAATAATTTGGGCATTTTTGTAGAGCATCATGAATAGTGGTTGTTACATGTTTAATTTTTTTGGAGATTAAATAAACCTACTATAATGTCTGACCCCCTCCTCCCCCTCCATCTTACATTTGCTCTGCTGAGATAGTTGATTCATGACCAGCGTTTATCTGCACACTTTGGTTGGGGTTTTTTTCTAACAAAAATCTGAATAATAAAGTTTTACCGTTATTTAAGTATTATTGTTGAAAACAAACGTCATCATACTCCGTCTGTAATGATCTGACCTTGAATTAAAATCGTCTACCTTGGCAATTGTTGCACCTTATCTTATACGTGTAATTGAAATAATGGTTGATTTACATGTAGGATGTATATTTCTGTGTACATTTTGATAAATGTTTGAATAACTACACTTGTCTTGTTGTCGTTATTGACAGCTGCTGTTTATTTCAGCCATAACTTGTTACGACAGATCATCTCAATTACCAGACAAGGTTTAGTCGATACCGTATCGTACTTTTAATCACATATACTACACATTGACGGCTATGTACCACAGGGACATAATAATTTGTTACAGCTATATTTGGACTTAAATTAAGGTGTTTAGAGTTATTTTACATGTTTTAGGGGGTTTCGGTCGACTTTCGGTCAAAATCCCACCCCTAATGATGATATGTATATGAGAAGATCATCATTGATCTAAACTCCTAAAACGTGTAAAATTACTCTAATACATGTATAAAAAAACAGCAATATTGCATGGACGTATCACTAGTACTGAAGTCGGCTGTTCTGATGTCGATTTCTGGTCATAACATCCGATTTCCGAGCTTTACTCAGCTTTTGTTGACAGAAAACGATGATGTGTCTGTTAGTGTTCAGGCTGGGTATTTCAATTGTCAAATGCGTAATGCCAATTGTGAAATCCCAAAAGTATTATGCGAAATTCTTATGCCTCAAGCTTGAGTCTGTCTTACACGTGTGGCACATGTCGTTAATTGACAATTAGCATTTCGCATTCCAGATTTTGCATTGCGTACCGGGCTTCATAAACATTCCAGCTAAAGATAAATCTGTTTAACTCCGACTTTTAACTGTTTTATTATATCACATTTACCTGAACTTTCTGTAACTAATTATACAGACAAAGCTCCGAAAACTATACACCTATGCTTACAATTGCTTTCCTCTGGAGTATAACATAATATTCGATAATAAAACGCGTAGCATTTTACGTGATTGTCATCTCTAGCACGGAAACGAACGAGACTCGTACCTGTTGCAATGGAAGTTTGTCGCACCACTGCTGTTCATTGGTACGTCCAAAAAACAAAGGCTCACTAATGTGCATCACCCACTCCCGACATATCCATCTCCAGTGTAACATGATACGAAGCACGAGGCTTACAATTAGTACTTGTTTGAAAATACTCGACACAAAATCTTGTTAAAACACCATCATATCAATTATATCTACGGTCTGAGTTGATCATTAACAGTAGTTTTAAGAAGTTAAACCCCAAGAGGCCCAATGAGCCTTAAAGCTTACCCGAGAACAAATCGAAAATATCCCAATCGAAGGCCAGAGCGGCCATCTTGGAATGCCACGAAATGAAACGACACTTGTTGGGGACAACCCTTATTGGGAATCTCGTTAAGAACATTGATACCAATTGGAAGTCGATTGGTGCAGTCGTTGTTGAGAAGTCGACAGTGCCTTAGACATCAGATGCCAGGGCGGACATCTTGGATTTTCGGATTGATACGACAAGCAAGAGCAACTTGTTGGGAACTCATAGGGAGCATTTGTACCAAGTACAGAGTCAATCGCTTTGGCCATTCTTGAGAAGAAGTCAAAATTGGGCAGCCATCTTCAATTCACGGATAGGCACTAAAAGTAAAAACACTTGTTGGGGGATCTTTTATGAATATATGTACCGAGTATTTATATTCTAGATAGCAAACCATGTGAACTAAAAAGGAAATGCATATTTTCTTTGAGAAAAAAAGAATACTGTTATTATTTAATTTAACTAATTGTACCTTGTTCTCAAGGAACAACTTGTTACAAGTCGGACATATGTAAGAAATCACAAACATAAAATCAATTTGACCTTTATGACATTTTATTCTGATCCTCACTACAGGACTATATAACGCACTCTCTAGCTCCCTCCATCATCACAGAGTAGTGTCGGAAAGACCAAAATAAGAAGCACGAACATAATATTATACTTTTCATTCTGACTATTTCAGTAAATAGTCAAAACTATTTCCCTAGGTGTAGAGACTAAAGCCCGGTATATAGCTTCCCAGGTTGGTCCAAACTTTTAAGGGAAAACAGTTTTTACTGCTTCCCAGGTTGGTCCAAAATTTTAAGGGAAAACAGTTTGACTATCAATTGAAAGGTATGAATTTACAACTTATTTACGTGAACAAAAGATTGTATGGATTCATAAACATAACACATCTAGACCTGTGAAGGATAATGTTTAATGACAATAAATTTGAACATTTTGAGTATTCTGTTTACACTTCAGTGACAAATATTTGGTCCATTAAACACAAATCTCTACTTTGGACTAATGCCAACAGCCCCTGTTAAAAAATGTCTTAGAATCTTTTCTTTTAGGTGAACTTCAGACAAATATTCCAACTGTTGCAATTCAAAGTCTGAATCTGGATAACATTAATGACGTACAATAATGGTCAGTATGCTGTAATTAACAACTTACAATAAATAACTTTCTTACATTTTGTTAAAAGTTCCACTAAACATTCAAACGCCTTTATTCTCACTCAACCTAGGATTGCACCTTCTATTCATAGCACTTCCAGTATAAACTATCTAATCACTGAACTAGCCTCTTAGATGACCAACAAACACCACACATCAATTGGTTAATAGAGGTAAACTATAGACAGATAATCCCTAATAAACAAAGTCTACCTCCTGGAGAAACAACAAACTTTTGACCTTGACCTCTAAGCATGCCACTGTTAATTGACAATAACTTTGACCTCTCAGCATACCAGTTTGAATAGTTATATATATAGTACTGTGCCTTTAACACAGGGGCCAGACACACCTATGTACTATAAATTGTTAATATGACTTGTCACATCTATTTTGCCCCTATGCTGTTGATACTATTTTTGCATATAATTTCTACTTTGTTACAACAGGAGTTGTCGCCTCTTTATGGTAAAACATTATGTATGTTATTTGAAAGCAACTATTTTCCTTATGAAAACTGGAATACCTAAGTGCAAATTTCGTCACAAACCGTACAACATGGAAACTCATGAATCCCGTCATTCACAATTTAATCTAGTAAATGTAATGGTATATAGCAACCTCAAAGTCTAATGGATCAACTCTCAATACAAACATCTTTTCTGTACCCCTGAAATATGTCATGACAAAATTTAAGGCTCACAGTAATCTATTTGAATGGTTTCCAGTTAAAAACCTGCCCAATCACTAGGCTTGTACCTGTTCTTCGAAGATTACAGAGGAGCTTAATCAAACTTCAAAGCCTCTAGATTTTATTGTTTCGCTGCCGTACATTTCCTTGATCTCCAAAAAAAACTAGGCTGCTTTTGTTTATCTGGATCCGGACCAGTTGGACCAGAGTTGTTCTTTTGTGAAATAAGGTTGAACCTAGTAATCTGATGCTGTTTTCAAGTGAGCCTTGACAAAGCCTTGCAAGTCCTGCATTTTCCGGAAAATGTTAAATTTAAAAACAGACAAACCTGTTGTTCCGCATAAACGAACAGGCCCCTAGTCTATGTGTGTCATTTGCAAAATTTGGGATAACAAGCCTTTTATTTTGTCATGACATATTCAAGGGTGCAGATAATATACATAAACCAAGGGCAGAACCCCTGCTTCGCGAGGATAGATATACAGGTACTAGCACAATCTCTTCTATAAATGACGACACAACATCTCTATATACACTTCTATCTACTGTACAAGATTATAATTTACTTCCAACTTTTCAGGTTTTAGCTAATTACACCGATATCAATAGACATTTGTCACATTTTATGATAAGACATGATAACGTACACATATATATCCTAAATGACATATATCTATATTAATGTTGGGTGTCTATAACACGAATGTATATATATTGTAATGTTGGAATCATAAATAAATGTTATCACTCAGATTAACAGCACTTCCATCAACAATCTCAAAAAATAACAAAAACAGAACATGTTAAAGTCAAAGATGTGGGAAAAAATGTATACCCTGACTAGGATACATGTATATATACCACAGGTAGTGGGTATCCAGTCTATAAACTCTAAATAGACGCTCCAACCAACTAACCTGGTCACTGCTAATACATAATGTTGATAGGAGTAGAAAAATGCAACGCTGGGACCTCTGAACTCTAGAAAGACATTCAAACCAACTGAGCAAGCTTAGGTCACAGTGAGAGTGTCCTATAGTCCTGTTATGTACTGCATACAAGTTTGGTCCACAAAACATTACAATCTATTTTGAAAAGTTGTAATAATTAAGCTGTTTCCAACATTTTTTTTTTTTCTTGATGAATTGAATTTCTCAATCAAAGCTGAAAATTCCTTTAAGGCTTTTTGTCTAAATATGTGACTTCTACTGATGAACAATTTTGTTGAAATCTATTTTAAAAATGTCATATTTTAACATGCAGGTTTAACAGCATCCATCTCTAAGTAACTTTATTACATACAAACAGTGTCAGAATACAGTTGTACTAGGGTATAATACCACATCAAAGTCTGACTACACAAGCTTCAACACATCATGTTAAAATTGTTTTTAGAAAAATAAGCAACAAATTAATATTGGAGATCAACTGTTTGACTAATTCTTACTTTGGATTGTCTAACAGAAAAGATTTAGAGACATTTGCATTTTCCATTAAGAGCTAAACATTTATCCTGTCAGATCACAAATAACTAAACCAAAACAAGTATGATCAAGACCACAATGTATATAAACGAAATCCCATGTATTGAAAGTAGAGCTGTCATGTCAGAATAACATTTCTTTCGTGTATGTGTACCACTGTTGTTAAGTAGTACTGTTGAGATTATTTTGACATACAACCCCAGATAAATTAGTATAATTCTATCATTATAAGTAAGGATGATATGACACAATTAAAATAGTATGGTCTACATGGAGCATCATAAAACATCAAACAAAACAAGATCAAGAAAATTGGACAATTCTGATTTCAAAAACTCAACTTAATCTAACCTCAAGTTTAGTATGGTTTGTGCCTTATTAACAGCTAGAGTCAGTTAAGGACGTGCCAGGCTTTGGTGGTGGAGGAAAGCCGGAGTTCCCGGAGAAAACCACTGACCAACGGCCAGTACCTGGAGACAGTCCCAGGTAGGCCTCAAAATTGTGACCCAGTGATGGAGGGCTAGTGATCGTAGATGGTCAGACGCCTGAACGACTTGGCCACCACAACCCCTTACTTTTCAAGATTTACTGATGTGAACCCTAGTTATGTCCCTTAGCCTTAGTGCTGTCATAAAAGGTTGTCCTTCACTGTACAGGTAGGAGTGGTGCACAAAATCTATATCATACGGTCAATATGTCACCAGAATTCTATAATCCACACAACTTGGAAATGCTTTACTTCCTACATGTACCATTGTGGTCTAAATATTTGTTCAGATATAAAATTTACACTGTCGTCAAAACATATCATCTCAACTCCTCTAGTTTTATTTCATTCTAGTGATAAATGTGAGAATCAAAATAATCCTCTTATATCTGAAACGTAAACACTCAGCATGTACAGGTTTTAGGAAAGCATCATTTCATGACATTTCATTGAATTACAAATCAATAAATTAAATAGATTAATCTGACGTTGATATATGTTCTCTACGTCTCGTGTTTACATGTCCAGCATAGCTTCCTCCTCTAGTAAACACAGGAACTTCAAAATACGATGAGAATCTTCAATCTGCAATGATAACACAAAACAACGGTACACTTCAGTGAGGAATCTACATCAGTTTTTACAAAACAAACTTTGATCAACAAAGCGAAGAATATTGTTTGGTTTCATATCAGCTGGTCTTGCTCTGCCTTTGATTTGTGACTTTAAATTTAGGGGTGAAACGGTTAAAACAACATGACCAGTAAATTTATCATGGTCTAAATGTGACATATTGATATCAATTAATACTGACTTATTGTCTGAATCTTGAGATAATATAATATTTCTATTTTTGGGCCATCAGTTTACCGCCTTTTTTACCGCCTTTTTATAAACAAATCACAATTTCTTTGTCGAGTGCAAAAATAACACCTCACCAATCAAACTCTTTATCTAGTACATTCCATTACACACAGACTATGCAAATTTACATCAGGGTAATTATGAATGGTCGGATCGTACTCATAATGGCTGCTACCCCAGATCTCAATCATAAAGAGGTAGATTTGGAATGATACTTAGATGTAGTGCCGTAAGTTATATGTAGGGCAATGTTACCTGTCTATGATGTAGCACTGTGAGTAATATGTAGGGTAATGTTTCCTGTCTATGATGTAGCACTGTGCATAATATGTAGGGCAATGTTACCTGTCTAGGATGTAGCACTGTGAGTAATATGGAGGGCGATGTTACCTGTCTATGATGTAGCGCCGTGAGTAATAAGTAGGGGAATATTACCTGTCTATGATGTAGCGCCATGAGTAATATGTAGGGTAATGTTTCCTGTCTATGATGTAGCACTGTGAGAAATATGTAGGGCAAGGTTACCTGTCTATGATGTAGCACTTTGAGTAATATGTAGGGCAATATTACCTGTCTATGATGTAGCGCCGTGAGTAATATGTAGAGTAATGTTCCCTGTCGATGATGTAGCACTGTGAGTAATAGGTAGGGTAATGTTACCTGTCTATGATGTAGCGCCGTGAGTAATAAGTAGGGTAATATTACCTGTCTATGATGTAGCGCCGTGAGTAATATGTAGAGTAATGTTACCTGTCGATGATGTAGCACTGTGAGTTATATGTAGGGTAATGTTACCTGTCTATGATGTAGCCCCGTGAGTAATATGTAGGGTAATGTTACCTGTCTATGATGTAGCACTGTGAGTAATATGTAGGGCAATGTTACCTGTCTATGATGTAGCACTGTGAGTAATATGTAGGGCAATGTTACCTGTCTATGATGTAGCACTGTGAGTAATATGTAGGGCAATGTTACCTGTCTATGATGTAGCACTGTGAGTAATATGTAGGGCAATGTTACCTGTCTATGATGTAGCACTGTGAGTAATATGTAGGGCAATGTTACCTGTCTATGATGTAGCACTGTGAGTAATATGTAGGGCAATGTTACCTGTCTATGATGTAGCACTGTGAGTAATATGTAGGGCAATGTTACCTGTCTATGATGTAGCACTGTGAGTAATATGTAGGGCAATGTTACCTGTCTATGATGTAGCACTGTGAGTAATATGTAGGGCAATGTTACCTGTCTATGATGTAGCACTGTGAGTAATATGTAGGGCAATGTTACCTGTCTATGATGTAGCACTGTGAGTAATATGTAGGGCAATGTTACCTGTCTATGATGTAGCACTGTGAGTAATATGTAGGGCAATGTTACCTGTCTATGATGTAGCACTGTGAGTAATATGTAGGGCAATGTTACCTGTCTATGATGTAGCACTGTGAGTAATATGTAGGGCAATGTTACCTGTCTATGATGTAGCACTGTGAGTAATATGTAGGGCAATGTTACCTGTCTATGATGTAGCACTGTGAGTAATATGTAGGGCAATGTTACCTGTCTATGATGTAGCACTGTGAGTAATATGTAGGGCAATGTTACCTGTCTATGATGTAGCACTGTGAGTAATATGTAGGGCAATGTTACCTGTCTATGATGTAGCACTGTGAGTAATATGTAGGGCAATGTTACCTGTCTATGATGTAGCACTGTGAGTAATATGTAGGGCAATGTTACCTGTCTATGATGTAGCACTGTGAGTAATATGTAGGGCAATGTTACCTGTCTATGATGTAGCACTGTGAGTAATATGTAGGGCAATGTTACCTGTCTATGATGTAGCACTGTGAGTAATATGTAGGGCAATGTTACCTGTCTATGATGTAGCACTGTGAGTAATATGTAGGGCAATGTTACCTGTCTATGATGTAGCACTGTGAGTAATATGTAGGGCAATGTTACCTGTCTATGATGTAGCACTGTGAGTAATATGTAGGGCAATGTTACCTGTCTATGATGTAGCACTGTGAGTAATATGTAGGGCAATGTTACCTGTCTATGATGTAGCACTGTGAGTAATATGTAGGGCAATGTTACCTGTCTATGATGTAGCACTGTGAGTAATATGTAGGGCAATGTTACCTGTCTATGATGTAGCACTGTGAGTAATATGTAGGGCAATGTTACCTGTCTATGATGTAGCACTGTGAGTAATATGTAGGGCAATGTTACCTGTCTATGATGTAGCACTGTGAGTAATATGTAGGGCAATGTTACCTGTCTATGATGTAGCACTGTGAGTAATATGTAGGGCAATGTTACCTGTCTATGATGTAGCACTGTGAGTAATATGTAGGGCAATGTTACCTGTCTATGATGTAGCACTGTGAGTAATATGTAGGGCAATGTTACCTGTCTATGATGTAGCACTGTGAGTAATATGTAGGGCAATGTTACCTGTCTATGATGTAGCACTGTGAGTAATATGTAGGGCAATGTTACCTGTCTATGATGTAGCACTGTGAGTAATATGTAGGGCAATGTTACCTGTCTATGATGTAGCACTGTGAGTAATATGTAGGGCAATGTTACCTGTCTATGATGTAGCACTGTGAGTAATATGTAGGGCAATGTTACCTGTCTATGATGTAGCACTGTGAGTAATATGTAGGGCAATGTTACCTGTCTATGATGTAGCACTGTGAGTAATATGTAGGGCAATGTTACCTGTCTATGATGTAGCACTGTGAGTAATATGTAGGGCAATGTTACCTGTCTATGATGTAGCACTGTGAGTAATATGTAGGGCAATGTTACCTGTCTATGATGTAGCACTGTGAGTAATATGTAGGGCAATGTTACCTGTCTATGATGTAGCACTGTGAGTAATATGTAGGGCAATGTTACCTGTCTATGATGTAGCACTGTGAGTAATATGTAGGGCAATGTTACCTGTCTATGATGTAGCACTGTGAGTAATATGTAGGGCAATGTTACCTGTCTATGATGTAGCACTGTGAGTAATATGTAGGGCAATGTTACCTGTCTATGATGTAGCACTGTGAGTAATATGTAGGGCAATGTTACCTGTCTATGATGTAGCACTGTGAGTAATATGTAGGGCAATGTTACCTGTCTATGATGTAGCACTGTGAGTAATATGTAGGGCAATGTTACCTGTCTATGATGTAGCACTGTGAGTAATATGTAGGGCAATGTTACCTGTCTATGATGTAGCACTGTGAGTAATATGTAGGGCAATGTTACCTGTCTATGATGTAGCACTGTGAGTAATATGTAGGGCAATGTTACCTGTCTATGATGTAGCACTGTGAGTAATATGTAGGGCAATGTTACCTGTCTATGATGTAGCACTGTGAGTAATATGTAGGGCAATGTTACCTGTCTATGATGTAGCACTGTGAGTAATATGTAGGGCAATGTTACCTGTCTATGATGTAGCACTGTGAGTAATATGTAGGGCAATGTTACCTGTCTATGATGTAGCACTGTGAGTAATATGTAGGGCAATGTTACCTGTCTATGATGTAGCACTGTGAGTAATATGTAGGGCAATGTTACCTGTCTATGATGTAGCACTGTGAGTAATATGTAGGGCAATGTTACCTGTCTATGATGTAGCACTGTGAGTAATATGTAGGGCAATGTTACCTGTCTATGATGTAGCACTGTGAGTAATATGTAGGGCAATGTTACCTGTCTATGATGTAGCACTGTGAGTAATATGTAGGGCAATGTTACCTGTCTATGATGTAGCACTGTGAGTAATATGTAGGGCAATGTTACCTGTCTATGATGTAGCACTGTGAGTAATATGTAGGGCAATGTTACCTGTCTATGATGTAGCACTGTGAGTAATATGTAGGGCAATGTTACCTGTCTATGATGTAGCACTGTGAGTAATATGTAGGGCAATGTTACCTGTCTATGATGTAGCACTGTGAGTAATATGTAGGGCAATGTTACCTGTCTATGATGTAGCACTGTGAGTAATATGTAGGGCAATGTTACCTGTCTATGATGTAGCACTGTGAGTAATATGTAGGGCAATGTTACCTGTCTATGATGTAGCACTGTGAGTAATATGTAGGGCAATGTTACCTGTCTATGATGTAGCACTGTGAGTAATATGTAGGGCAATGTTACCTGTCTATGATGTAGCACTGTGAGTAATATGTAGGGCAATGTTACCTGTCTATGATGTAGCACTGTGAGTAATATGTAGGGCAATGTTACCTGTCTATGATGTAGCACTGTGAGTAATATGTAGGGCAATGTTACCTGTCTATGATGTAGCACTGTGAGTAATATGTAGGGCAATGTTACCTGTCTATGATGTAGCACTGTGAGTAATATGTAGGGCAATGTTACCTGTCTATGATGTAGCACTGTGAGTAATATGTAGGGCAATGTTACCTGTCTATGATGTAGCACTGTGAGTAATATGTAGGGCAATGTTACCTGTCTATGATGTAGCACTGTGAGTAATATGTAGGGCAATGTTACCTGTCTATGATGTAGCACTGTGAGTAATATGTAGGGCAATGTTACCTGTCTATGATGTAGCACTGTGAGTAATATGTAGGGCAATGTTACCTGTCTATGATGTAGCACTGTGAGTAATATGTAGGGCAATGTTACCTGTCTATGATGTAGCACTGTGAGTAATATGTAGGGCAATGTTACCTGTCTATGATGTAGCACTGTGAGTAATATGTAGGGCAATGTTACCTGTCTATGATGTAGCACTGTGAGTAATATGTAGGGCAATGTTACCTGTCTATGATGTAGCACTGTGAGTAATATGTAGGGCAATGTTACCTGTCTATGATGTAGCACTGTGAGTAATATGTAGGGCAATGTTACCTGTCTATGATGTAGCACTGTGAGTAATATGTAGGGCAATGTTACCTGTCTATGATGTAGCACTGTGAGTAATATGTAGGGCAATGTTACCTGTCTATGATGTAGCACTGTGAGTAATATGTAGGGCAATGTTACCTGTCTATGATGTAGCACTGTGAGTAATATGTAGGGCAATGTTACCTGTCTATGATGTAGCACTGTGAGTAATATGTAGGGCAATGTTACCTGTCTATGATGTAGCACTGTGAGTAATATGTAGGGCAATGTTACCTGTCTATGATGTAGCACTGTGAGTAATATGTAGGGCAATGTTACCTGTCTATGATGTAGCACTGTGAGTAATATGTAGGGCAATGTTACCTGTCTATGATGTAGCACTGTGAGTAATATGTAGGGCAATGTTACCTGTCTATGATGTAGCACTGTGAGTAATATGTAGGGCAATGTTACCTGTCTATGATGTAGCACTGTGAGTAATATGTAGGGCAATGTTACCTGTCTATGATGTAGCACTGTGAGTAATATGTAGGGCAATGTTACCTGTCTATGATGTAGCACTGTGAGTAATATGTAGGGCAATGTTACCTGTCTATGATGTAGCACTGTGAGTAATATGTAGGGCAATGTTACCTGTCTATGATGTAGCACTGTGAGTAATATGTAGGGCAATGTTACCTGTCTATGATGTAGCACTGTGAGTAATATGTAGGGCAATGTTACCTGTCTATGATGTAGCACTGTGAGTAATATGTAGGGCAATGTTACCTGTCTATGATGTAGCACTGTGAGTAATATGTAGGGCAATGTTACCTGTCTATGATGTAGCACTGTGAGTAATATGTAGGGCAATGTTACCTGTCTATGATGTAGCACTGTGAGTAATATGTAGGGCAATGTTACCTGTCTATGATGTAGCACTGTGAGTAATATGTAGGGCAATGTTACCTGTCTATGATGTAGCACTGTGAGTAATATGTAGGGCAATGTTACCTGTCTATGATGTAGCACTGTGAGTAATATGTAGGGCAATGTTACCTGTCTATGATGTAGCACTGTGAGTAATATGTAGGGCAATGTTACCTGTCTATGATGTAGCACTGTGAGTAATATGTAGGGCAATGTTACCTGTCTATGATGTAGCACTGTGAGTAATATGTAGGGCAATGTTACCTGTCTATGATGTAGCACTGTGAGTAATATGTAGGGCAATGTTACCTGTCTATGATGTAGCACTGTGAGTAATATGTAGGGCAATGTTACCTGTCTATGATGTAGCACTGTGAGTAATATGTAGGGCAATGTTACCTGTCTATGATGTAGCACTGTGAGTAATATGTAGGGCAATGTTACCTGTCTATGATGTAGCACTGTGAGTAATATGTAGGGCAATGTTACCTGTCTATGATGTAGCACTGTGAGTAATATGTAGGGCAATGTTACCTGTCTATGATGTAGCACTGTGAGTAATATGTAGGGCAATGTTACCTGTCTATGATGTAGCACTGTGAGTAATATGTAGGGCAATGTTACCTGTCTATGATGTAGCACTGTGAGTAATATGTAGGGCAATGTTACCTGTCTATGATGTAGCACTGTGAGTAATATGTAGGGCAATGTTACCTGTCTATGATGTAGCACTGTGAGTAATATGTAGGGCAATGTTACCTGTCTATGATGTAGCACTGTGAGTAATATGTAGGGCAATGTTACCTGTCTATGATGTAGCACTGTGAGTAATATGTAGGGCAATGTTACCTGTCTATGATGTAGCACTGTGAGTAATATGTAGGGCAATGTTACCTGTCTATGATGTAGCACTGTGAGTAATATGTAGGGCAATGTTACCTGTCTATGATGTAGCACTGTGAGTAATATGTAGGGCAATGTTACCTGTCTATGATGTAGCACTGTGAGTAATATGTAGGGCAATGTTACCTGTCTATGATGTAGCACTGTGAGTAATATGTAGGGCAATGTTACCTGTCTATGATGTAGCACTGTGAGTAATATGTAGGGCAATGTTACCTGTCTATGATGTAGCACTGTGAGTAATATGTAGGGCAATGTTACCTGTCTATGATGTAGCACTGTGAGTAATATGTAGGGCAATGTTACCTGTCTATGATGTAGCACTGTGAGTAATATGTAGGGCAATGTTACCTGTCTATGATGTAGCACTGTGAGTAATATGTAGGGCAATGTTACCTGTCTATGATGTAGCACTGTGAGTAATATGTAGGGCAATGTTACCTGTCTATGATGTAGCACTGTGAGTAATATGTAGGGCAATGTTACCTGTCTATGATGTAGCACTGTGAGTAATATGTAGGGCAATGTTACCTGTCTATGATGTAGCACTGTGAGTAATATGTAGGGCAATGTTACCTGTCTATGATGTAGCACTGTGAGTAATATGTAGGGCAATGTTACCTGTCTATGATGTAGCACTGTGAGTAATATGTAGGGCAATGTTACCTGTCTATGATGTAGCACTGTGAGTAATATGTAGGGCAATGTTACCTGTCTATGATGTAGCACTGTGAGTAATATGTAGGGCAATGTTACCTGTCTATGATGTAGCACTGTGAGTAATATGTAGGGCAATGTTACCTGTCTATGATGTAGCACTGTGAGTAATATGTAGGGCAATGTTACCTGTCTATGATGTAGCACTGTGAGTAATATGTAGGGCAATGTTACCTGTCTATGATGTAGCACTGTGAGTAATATGTAGGGCAATGTTACCTGTCTATGATGTAGCACTGTGAGTAATATGTAGGGCAATGTTACCTGTCTATGATGTAGCACTGTGAGTAATATGTAGGGCAATGTTACCTGTCTATGATGTAGCACTGTGAGTAATATGTAGGGCAATGTTACCTGTCTATGATGTAGCACTGTGAGTAATATGTAGGGCAATGTTACCTGTCTATGATGTAGCACTGTGAGTAATATGTAGGGCAATGTTACCTGTCTATGATGTAGCACTGTGAGTAATATGTAGGGCAATGTTACCTGTCTATGATGTAGCACTGTGAGTAATATGTAGGGCAATGTTACCTGTCTATGATGTAGCACTGTGAGTAATATGTAGGGCAATGTTACCTGTCTATGATGTAGCACTGTGAGTAATATGTAGGGCAATGTTACCTGTCTATGATGTAGCACTGTGAGTAATATGTAGGGCAATGTTACCTGTCTATGATGTAGCACTGTGAGTAATATGTAGGGCAATGTTACCTGTCTATGATGTAGCACTGTGAGTAATATGTAGGGCAATGTTACCTGTCTATGATGTAGCACTGTGAGTAATATGTAGGGCAATGTTACCTGTCTATGATGTAGCACTGTGAGTAATATGTAGGGTAATGTTACCTGTCTATGATGTAGCTCTGTGAGTAATATGTAGGGTAATGTTACCCGTCTATGATGTAGCGCCGTGAGTAATATGTAGGGTAATGTTACCTGTCTATGATGTAGCGCCGTGAGTAATATGAAGGGCAATGTTACCTGTCTATGATGTAGCGCCGTGAGTAATATGTAGGGCAATGTTATCTGTCTATGATGTAGTCCCGTTAGTAATATGTAGGGTAATGTTACCTGTCTATGATGTAGCCTTGTGAGTAATATGTAGGGCAATGTTACCTGTCTATGATGTAGCGCCGTGAGTAATATGTAGGGCAATGTTACCTGTCTATGATGTAGCACTGTGAGTAATAAGTAGGGTAATGTTACCTGTCTATGATGTAGCACTGTGAGTAGTAAGTAGGGTAATGTTTCCTGTCTATGATGTAGCTCCGTGAATAATATGTAAGGCAATGTTACCTGTCTATGATGTAGCACCGTGAGGAATATGTAGGGCAATGTTACCTGTCTATGATGTAGCACTGTGAGTAATAAGTAGGGTAATGTTTCCTGTCTATGATGTAGCTCCGTGAGTAATATGTAAGGCAATGTTACCTGTCTATGATGAAGCACCGTGAGTAATATGTAGGGCAATGTTACCTGTCTCTGATGTAGCGCCGTGAGGAATATGTAGGGCAATGTTACCTGTCTATGATGTAGCGCCGTGAGTTATATGTAGGGCAATGTTACCTCTCTATGATGTAGCACCGTGAGTAATATGTAGGGTAATGTTACCTGTCTATGATGTAGCACTGTGAGGAATATGTAGGGTAATGTTTACTGTCTATGATGTAGCTCTGTTAGTAATAAGTAGGGTAATGTTACCTGTCTATGATTAAGCACCGTGAGTAATATGGAGGGCAATGTTACCTGTATATGATGTAGCGCCGTGAGTTATCTGTAGGGCAATGTTACCTATCTATGATGTAGCACTGTGAGTAATATGTAGGGCAATGTTACCTGTCTAGCCATTTCCATAAGTACTAACAGCTTCTTGATGCCAATCCATAACCTGGAAGAAAAAAAGTAAAATTGATTTCAGCATAGAATATTGAGTTTTACACCGAGTTCCTTATAGCTGATAGTAAAAGAAATTATTATATGAATACTACATTCATTAGAGTGTGACAGTGCTTAGGGTCACCCCGAGGGTTTCACTGTCACCCGAGGCAACCCCTAAGCGTGCTGTCACACTCTATTGAATGTAGTATTTATTTTATTCTACTGAAAGTCAAACATGGCGGCTGAAACAAACTGTACGCACATCTTACTTGTGTGGTCACTTTTTTGCACTGTCACACACACTGTCACTAATTGCTAGGGCCTCGACTCAATGTTAAAGCGAATGTGACAGCGTGAAATGAACAATCTGTCTCGGCAAATGTTTTACAGGATTTTCACTAGAGATGTATTTTATTATAACATAGTGATCTAGCTGGCTGTCTGTAACCAAAACAAGAGGGTAAAATTGATTTCAATATGAAGTTTTACACTGAGTTTTACACCTTCAGCAGAAAATAAAAGAAACCATTACAACAGAGGGACCTAACTGACTGTCTGAGGCTCAAAATGAGTACTGACTTCTTGCCTGCGGTCTTGCGCTGTAAGGTCTGCATCTCCTCCTTGTTGAAGAGTTCTGTGTTGTCCAGGACACACATGAGGTGGTCAGCAGTGGAGATATTCGACACATGTACGATTGCAGAGAAGGTACTAGCCATCTCCATCTCCTTCAGGACGTCCTTACGACTCGTTGTCCCGATCACCAGCAACTTACGACCCTGAGGTACAAACAACAATTATCAATAATGTCACTGTTAAAATATGAACCTGGAGCTCCACACATCAGGCACTGGGATAATATACATAATGGACAATGATATCACTGGTAACACATCTTATCTGTACAATTACACAGTACTATGTCAGACATAGTGTGGTCTTCGGGAAATTCGTTTTATATTTTATGACAATGTGAAGTTCATCACATCATCAAAGGATTCTATGACATAGTGAGGTTCTCGTTTAACTCACATCACAGTATCCTATATATGTCACAGCGAGGTTCTTATTTACCTTAGACAACGGTATCCTATATATGACACAGCGAGGTTCTTATTTAACTTAGACAACAGTATCCTATATGACACAGCGAGGTTCTGATAAAACTTACGTGAGGTGGCGGTATCTTCAGTAACACTAGTAGTGCCTGCAGTACTAGGTTAGAAAACCTGGGACCGATGGGCACATAATCTGTAACACAGAGGATTCAGTCTGTCACCGTACCAGTCAACCAATGTTACAGACCTATAGCTGTAAGACCACTGTGTGGCCAGTTTGTTAGTCACTAGACACAGAACCAGTACAACTGGATAGGTTTAATAAAATATTTGTGTTTTTCTTTCATAAATTTCATTAGTATAACTAACAATATTGATTTGACACAATTCAACATCTTGTATACCATAACTTACCAGGAATTGTGAATATTTCACAGATTCATCACTTTTTTGGTGTTACACAAGAAAAACCGGCTCAGGTCCTTTCATAAGCCCACCCCCACATGTGATCTATTTTCTTTTTTTGCACAGGCACCCTAGGTTTTTCACTAGTAAAGTACAGTATTGTACTTGTGTAAAACGATACCTTCTTAATCTATAAGTAATCTATAAAGCAGGATATGTTTCTTACATTCTGATTGTCATTTTGAAACTGGAACAGTAAAGTATGTATGATTGAACAGTTTTGTGATTATTAAATTGAAATCTTACCCAACAATCTCTCTATGTCATCAATAATGACACAGCTTAGTGGCGATTTGTAGGCATCATCAAATATCTGAAACATGTAAACAGTTACATTAATCTTCTGATGATTTGTAGACATCATCGAATATCTGAAACATGTAAACAGTTACATTAGTCTTCTGATGATTTGTAGGCATCATCAAATATCTGAACCATGTAAACAGTTACATTAATCTTCTGATGCTTTGGAGGCATCATCAAATATCTGAGACATGTAAACAGTTACATTAATCATCTGATGATTTGTAGGCATCATCAAAATATCTGAACAATGTAAACAGTTACATTAATCTTCGGATGATTTGTAGGCATCATCAAAATATCTGAACAATGTAAACAGTTACATTAATCTTCGGATGATTTGTAGGAATAACAAATATCTGAAACATGTAAACAGTTACATTTATCTTCTGATGATTTGTAGGCATCATCAAATATCTGAAATATGTAAACAGTTACATAAATCTTCTGATGATAATAAAATTCTACAGCATTTCAAACTTTAATCATAAAACAATATCAGAGATTGAGAAATTCTTTAATGTGAATTTCTGGAGTTAACATTACAAATCACGTCTATTAAAGACTTTGTCTACTCAAATCACTTCATGGTCTCAAATTTGCTAGTAATCTTGGATTTTGTGAGACAGACATTTTCACCGTTAGGCAGATATGTACATTTTCATTTTATAAGGAAAGTGCTAATTTATTATGGAATTTATTATGGAAAGTGCTATTTTTTTTTATTTTTTTTTATGATTCCTGTCTACGTACACAGACAAGGACCCAGTTTTAAGATACAAAAGACTGATGAATCATAGACTATAAAAAAGGTGGAAATTGAATCCATAACTTTCCATACTTATCTATGTAAATGCATGTCCTGCAGTTCAAAAGGATCACCCTCAATAAATTAAACACTTTTCAAAAAAACAGAAAGTCTTACTGAATGTATAATTACTATGGGGACTGATTGATAATAGAAAATCGGTACAGACAACTCCCTATTTCCGCCCTACACTTTTTTTTGTCGGTCAAACACATACCTTTTTGATGGCCTGACATTTTGCTGTTTCAGTAAAACCAATCATATTTTCAGGTGAGCATATCTTGATGAATGGAAAGTCAGCCGTTTTAGCGATGGTAGCAGCTAATGACGTCTTCCCACTACCAGGGGGACCTGTAAACAGACAAATCACCATATCTGATTGCAGTGATCATCTGAAGTCCTAGGACACTTTCAATGCTTCTTAATCATGTTTGTGCAGAATAAGACTTTTCATTTTCAATATTAATTCTGTTATGAATTGATTAAGATCATCAATTAATGAACAAAAAGATTCTAGTAGAAACCAGGGAGACCTGAGTGGCCTTAGTGGTCACCTGAGTTGTAATATATTCATTTTACCCTGTCGAGATGTAAAGTGGAAAATATCATGTAAACAAGGTACTCGTAACATAGTTCACATGACTCGTCATCAACGAAAGATAGAAAGAGAATGACCCAGGGGTAATGAAATTTACAATTCTTATGAAGCCCCTAATATAAAAACCTTTCTATTGGTGAAAAGTATTTGATTCTAGTTCATCTGAGTCTGGAGAAAATGATGTTTTAAATATTGGTCAATTTTCCATTTGGGGCCCCTCTCAGCTGACAGGAACCCTAATTTTACAATTTAGAATCCTTTACTAACAAATATGGTTCTTACAAAATTTGAAAGAATTCTATTTACCAGCTTTTAAGAAATCAAAAATTTGAAGAAAAGTTTACAGATGACAGTAGTCGCACAAAGATTGATGAAAACCAATTGCAATATGTCACCTGAGCTGAAGTTCTGTAGTTTGAACAAGAACTCATTGTGACTCCATGGTAACCATTGTAATATGAACAAATGATGACCCCTTAGTGACCTTTAACCTTTACTGATGATGAGTCTTTGTGATCATGATGATAAAATAGAATTGATGACAACCCTTTATCATTTTTCAGGTCTAAGTTTTTGGATGTGGTTTGGATTAATCCATCTGTACACAACATTCTAGATTCTACCCAAACATGAAAACACTTGGCAAGTCTTGACAAAGCCAGACTAAATTATGCTGGCCTGTATTGTATCAGATGACCTAGACTAATTTATGCTGGCCTGTATTGTATCAGATGACCTAGACTAATTTATGCTAGCCTGTATTGTATCAGATGACCTAGACTAATTTATGCTGGCCTGTATTGTATCAGATGACCTAGACTAATTTATGCTGGTCTGTATTGTATCAGATGACCTAGACCAATTTATGCTGGTCTGTATTGTATCAGATGACCTAGACCAATTTATGCTGGCCTGTATTGTATCAGATGACCTAGACCAATTTATGCTGGCCTGTATTGTATCAGATGACCTAGACCAATTTATGCTGGTCTGTGCTGCAGGATTTACCCTCTAGAAGAACTGTGACTAATGGCGTTGTTTGGCTGGCCTTGGCCTGGGCGATTAACAGGTTTCCGTCCTCCATCACTCGACTGACTGGGTCTCCCCAGTTGATGATTCCGTTGGACAGATACTTCTCAAACTCGTTCTTACTGCTACCAAATGCCTGAAGTCGACAGGAAAGAGTCTTTAGAATCAAGTGTATAACACAATGTTCCCAACACCTTGACATGTTCATGTAAATCATTCAACTAGGAGAGCAACTCACATGTTCAAATATCTTTTGACCAAAGCATTCACATAATTAATTAACAACACATTTATATCTGTAGATGTTCATTTCATGAAAAACAATTTTTAAGGCTGTTCCAGAATTTACCAGAGGGGAGGCAGGCACTTTTTCAGAGATACAACCACTTATATAATCTTAAAAGTTACTGAGCGTAGGAGTCAATCGCAACAAGCTCAGGATAAGTTGAATCTTATTTATTGGGTATGTCTACCAGTTTCGCCCGAACAGTGGGCTTCTTCAGGACTGAAGAAGCCCACTGTTCGGGCGAAGGACTGAAGAAGCCCACTGTTCGGGCGAAACCGGTAGACATACCCAATAAATAAGATTCAACTTATCCTGAGCTTGTTGCGATTGACTCCTACGCTTATTTTCCTATTTTTCAATCGCCCTGCATACTGGTTGGTATCCAGGCAAGGGATAAACGGAACCTACCAAACCTAAACTACAATAACGGCGTTGGCTCTACTCCTGGATCGATGTTAAAAGTTACTGAATATAAGGAATGGTAGGGAGATTCGGTTTAAACCCCATCAGCCATAATATAGTAATATAGGTGTCTCCCATCTCCCCCTTATAATAAATTATGGAATAGCCCTAATACAACATGAGTATTACAATATTTAGAAGATAGTACACTACAAAGTGCTATTTTGAATATCTTGACTGTCTAGATAGCGAGTGATCTAGATATTTTGGGGTCAAGAGTTCATATTTATGAGATTCCTCAGTGACTTAACAGTCATATCGGAGTACCCACCGGTTTAATATCATTCTCAAGGGCATGTATAAAGTCCAGCTTTGTGACACACAGTTTGTCCATGGCCTCTGAGTCTACTTCAACCTTGGAGGTGGCCTGCAACAAATATCACAACAATTTAAAATCAATTCACAATTTATTTGTTTCAGTTGAAAAAAAAAATGATAAAAAACCTTCCCAGTGATAGCAATTGTATTTTTTAAATAGGATTAACATGATTTACGAATGACTCTAAAATTAAAGACAATATAATACATTGTAGACAATATATTACATTGTAGTATGATTTTTCTTTCGAAAAACAATTGTGTAACGTGTATGTTATCATGACATTTAAGCTTGAACAAATACCTAGATTATAAGATATGATATTAAGGTAACTATTTATGAAAGAAGAATTTGCTTCTAGATGTACACTATTTGATCGTTTCTGTACCTTGATGAGTCTGTTCATGGCTGTAGACTGTGCCGACCTGACCAGTCCTTCTATCTCTGCTCCACTGAAGTTTTTCGTGAGGACAGCCAGCTCAGCAATGTTGACATCGGGAGCTAGTTTGTTGTTCTCCCTCATTGTAGTCGTGTGTATCTGTAATATCTGCAAACGGCCCTTCTCATCAGGTAGACCTGAAGTATAATACCAACTAAATCAAAATCTTGTTATAACCTTTCTCATCAGGACGACCTGAAGTACACCACCAACTAAATCATAATCTGGTTATATTTACCTCCTTTCTCATCAGGACGACCTGAAGTACACCACAAACTAAATCATAATCTGGTTATATTTACCTCCCTTCTCATCAGGACAACCTAAAGTACACCACCAACTAGATCATAATCTGGTTATAATTACCTCCCTTCTAATCAGGACAACCTAAAGTACACCACCAACTAAATCATAATCTGGTTATATTTACCTCCTTTCTCATCAGGACGACCTGAAGTACACCAAAAACTAAATCATAATCTGGTTATATTTACCTCCTTTCTCATCAGGACGACCTGAAGTACACAACAAACTAAATCATAATCTGGTTATATTTACCTCCTTTCTCATCAGGACGACCTGAAGTACACCACAAACTAAATCATAATCTGGTTATATTTACCTCCTTTCTCATCAGGACGACCTGAAGTACACCACCAACTAAATCATAATCTGGTTATAATTACCTCACTTCTAATCAGGACGACCTGAAGTACAATACCCACTAATATCAAAATCTGGTTATAATTACCTCCCTTCTAATCAGGACGACCTGAAGTACAATACCCACTAATATCATAATCTGGTTATAATTACCTCCCTTCTCATCAGGACAACCTAAAGTACACCCCCAACTAATATAAATCATAATCTGGTTATAATTACCTTCCTTCTCATCAGGAAGACCTAAAGTACACCACCAACTAATATAAATCATAATCTGGTTATATTTCCCTCCCTTCTCATCAGGACAACCTAAAGTACACCACCAACTAAATCATAATCTGGTTATAATTACCTCCCTTCTAATCAGGACGACCTGAAGTACAATACCCACTAATATCATAATCTGGTTATAATTACCTCCCTTCTAATCAGGACAACCTAAAGTACACCACCAACTAAATCATAATCTGGTTATATTTACCTCCCTTCTCATCAGGACGACCTGAAGTACACCACCAACTAAATCATAATCTGGTTATATTTACCTCCCTTCTCATCAGGACGACCTAAAGTACACCACCAACTAATATAAATCATAATCTGGTTATATTTACCTCCCTTCTCATCAGGACGACCTGACGACCTGAAGTACAATACCCACTTATATCAAAACCTGGTTTCTGTCTTTGTGATAAAGAAGACCTGGAGTAAAATATCAGCTGGAATTATCTTTCTCAAGGTTTTTAAATCAATATGCTTGCTTATGGCAAGACACTTGAAGATATTACATCAAGTTTCATCACCTCTGCCATTATCACAAACCAGATACAATATCTACTATAAAATGCCTTTACTGCTTACATCGGGAAATTTAACCTTAACCACAAGGTGATGTCATAAATTGTGTTACAGCAACAGGAAGTGCAATTGTGACCTTGACTGGTACGGTGCTTAAATCATGTGTTTCTGAGGGATAGATTTTACCTAATCTTTTTTAAGTATTGTATTTTAAATAATTTAATCACCAGGATATCTATTCACATAATCCTGGTTAATGAGCTTTTATTGATAAACTTCTCAATAGCTTACCTATCTCCATCTGTACCTCCAGTCGGCCCGGTCGGAGTAAAGCCTCGTCTATCATGTCCTTCCGGTTGGTCATTCCTGAGGGTAAACAAAAGTCGTACAATTTTAATTAGCATAACAATCAACATTTTCCCATCTAGGATAGGTTTTATTTAACTGACAAACCTGAGAATTTTAAACCTAGATACAGTTTATTACATGAATATTTTTTTTGCCCTCCACTGGTATAATCTGTTTTTGTGCAGTATTATTTTCGACCTTGACATGTTATTCCTAGGAATAGAACGTTGTGTACTTATTTTCACTACTGTGATAAATTCGCCCTCATTACGGACGGCGAAAAAGGCAAAAATTAAACTGTGCCAAAAATTTAACGGTACATATTATGTATCTACAATATAACAGAGACATACTGCAGTAAAGTAGCTTGTACTTTCATTTCATCAGGTAAAACTTGTCATTCAATTATCTCTTTCCCCAAGAAACTAAAAATATATAATAATACAAAATCTGTGTACAGATTTATCTAAATTATGGGTAAATTATAAAAGCTCATATATCAACAGAATGATTTTTAAATGTAGAACTGTGAAAAAAAAGTATCCAAAAACACTTTTAAATCTCAGTTATGGTCATTTAATGGTTTCGATGGTGGAAGAAAGCCAGATGAAAGAAAACCTGGAGAAAAACTACCGACCCAGGGCCAGTACCTGGCAACTGCCCCTCGTAGGCTTGTGATTATTTCCCAACCCTCCCAATGAGGGGATATAGGTATGTCTGATGTTTGACTTACCGATGACCAGGATGTTATTGAGTTGTTCCACGCCATCAATCTTGGCCAGCAGCTGGTTGACTACGGTATCATGGACGCCTGTGTTTCCAGCCTGGATTGGGAGAAAACACGAACATAATCAGTTCTCTTATTAAAAGTAAGTTTAGAACAGAACATATATGTTTCTATACATCAAAGTTAACAGATACTGATAAAGTTCGTATTTTAGCACTGATCTTATTTAAGCGTTTTTAGCAGTGATCTTATTTAAGCGTTTTTCGCACCAACAATGAATCGCAAAAGTACTGCACTGAAATTTGTCACCTTTCCTATAAACAGAACTCATGAAATCACATTGGAAGAAATGTAATCATTCCTTCCTTCAGGCAGTTTACATACCTGTATGTATAACATAACTTTGATTCTGTTGCGATTTAAGTAATGCTGTAATATAATCTACAGATTTCCCCCCAGATCCAGTGCTATTAGGAATTTTACCACTGTTCTAAACATTGTCAATATACACAGAAACTGTAATACTTTTCAACATGAACTTTTCCACTGCATTTTCTCCTGACGGGAGAATTAATGAATTCAACAAAAGAACAAATATAATAGATATGGTAACCAGTACTGCAAAGAATACAAGGACAAATTTAACACTTGGAGATTTTCTATCAAAAGGTCAGACAATTTGTCAGGGTACCCAAAAATTATTGTTTTAGCATGTTTACATATGGCAGGAAGGACAAAATACACAATTAATCAACTTTCTCATTGCGATACACAGATACATAAAACAAAGCTTAGTATCTTGATTAAAAGTTATGAACAATTTCACCAGATGTATTGAAATGTGTAAACTTCCTGGCTGTAAACGTACCACAGATCCTCTGGATTTACAGATGGAGTCGATTTCATCAAAGATGATGATGTGTAATCCACTATGTAGTCCACACTGTGAAAACACAAAACAGGGGACACAAAGATTCAACTTCCTTTTCATACTTCGTAGTATCTTACAGACAAACTCTTTTGGAAACCTCACTCTCTATGGGTAAGTATATTAAATGTCTTCCCTAAAACAAGATTTCAATATGATAGGCAAAACAATTCCTAGTCGACGTGTAAAATGTTCACTTCACAGGTAAACAAATAACATTGAACAATTGTCCAATGCATAATGGCGAAAATGTTTCTATACAAAGACATAAAATGTATTTTTTGGACCTGAACGAATGGTTGTTTAGGGTTAGATACCTTTTCTTTCTAAAGTGAATCAGATGTATTGGTAAAGTGATTTTTTCAGAAAAAAAGATTATTCACCAAACTTCATACTTCTTGGTTAAAAAAAAGGTTATATTGTAGTTTTTTGGAGTCTGGATTACCAAGCCATCATTATATTTTTTATTTGGACAACTTATTTTGGCATAGTTCTATATAACAGGAAAGAACACTTTATCCCTAATACAGAGCGAAGGGAGACAACTCACCCGCTTCTCTTCTTCCTCTGCATCCTTGAACAAGTTTCTGATCTTGGCTTCAGACTCTCCGACATACTTGTCGAGGATCTGGGGGCCGTTGACAATTTTGGGTTCTCGGGCATTCAACATATTTCCTATTTGCCTACATCAGATTCAAACAAAATACATACATTCACATATAATTAGTGCATCAAAACCATAAAACAGTCCTATATACAGAGCTTCACATAATGTTGTATGTGCATTCATCGAGTAAAGGGGCATAACTCCTATAATAAGTGTCACAACAGGAAATAAAATGGCACAATCAAAGCTTCACATCATGCTATACCGATAACTAAAGTTTAACAGAAACTGGTGCATACATGTGTATGGCAAAATGTGTAGCTAGTTCAGTGCTCCGTCAACGGAACTACAATTCAATGGAGCTACAAGTCAACGGAGCTACAAGGAAATTTCATTCAGTCCTATCGGTAGCGAGCATTTCTTTGTTTCTTTGTTTACTCACTGTGACATTAAGACATTCATGTGAGATCTAAGTTGTAAGATAACAGTACACACCTTGCCATCAGTGTTTTGCCGTTCCCTGGAGGACCAAACAACAGGATACCTTTGACATGCTTCATTCCTGGAGGAACATAAAACTCACACTTATCACATAATCAGAATTAAAAGCTATTTCACTGTCAAAAAATCTGTGTTTAGATCTAACATCAGAGAATGTTGATACGATTTATAATTGTCCTCTACAGAATGATTTACCCTTTAGTAGGATAAACAGGATATAAGTACACACCAGGGCCCGTATTCCTGAAACTGTTCTCATGCTCAAGCATTGATTTTGTGCTCAAAACAACTTTCTTGTAACTCAGTTAAATCATGTCAAACGATCAAAAGGTCAAATGTAAACATTGAAAACAGTATTCGGCTTTTGGTCTTTTCATTGTTTTTCCAAATAATTGACAAGATAATAATAATAAAACAAGATTTTTTTTATCCATTTATAGTGAGAGACAAGCCAGAATCTTCTAGCTGAAGGAAAGAAACCATTTGGCCGACAAGAACCTTCAAGCTGAGGGAAAGACACCGGGAGACAAGCCAGAATCTTCTAGCTGAGGGAAAGAAACCGGGAGACAAGCCAGAATCTTCTAGCTGAAGGAATAACCGACCCCTTACTTACCTAGTTGTTCTATGACTTCCGGAGGGAACACTCTTGATGCGAACGCTCGCCTGAAGATGGCAGAGAATTCATTGTCCAGACCACCGATGCCCATCTTCTGGAAGTTCCAGTCAGGATTGATAATGGATGTGTGGGCTTGTTTTCTGTAGAGTCAACGTTACAGGAGAAAATGTGTCAGAGACTTTGTATAAACTCAGGTTATTTTTCCAAATAAACATCTCAAAACATTTTAATCTGTCTGCTGCAGGATATTTAAATTAATTGACCTTCTCCATCTCACTGCATTATTAAAACAAAACTGTCTGCTTCATTCTCTGAAATACCTGGGAAGAAATGTTTTGAGCAGGCGGCAATCCTGCTGCTCATTTGAATGAACAGGACTCCAGCAGATTCAAGTCAAACAAGTCAAGTGTTTCCATGTATTATATATAATTACCAAGTGTGATTTTTAGTAGCGTTTTTTTTTAAACAGTGGCCATACATTCTCGGCCTCCAATGGCCCTAGCTGGGTGCTCTATTAAAAATCATTCCATATTTAATAGTTATTTTGAAATGCAATACTATTCAACCTGAACAGGATATCAGTCATTTAGCTATCAGAAATATACCTAATATAAAGGCGAACATCTACTAAACTCAATATCTTTATCTTCAATGCCAAATTATGTTAAACGATAAATAATGTTAAATGTTGTAATTTCGAATTTTACATCCAAAAATATGATTTTCACAATTGGAATATAATTGTTAATCTCTTATTAACTGATAGATATTATCACTGTCCCTCATGTACAGTCAAACTTGTATTCGGAGACCACCTTTGTGTCCATGAAGTTATCTCTAAATGTAGATGGTCTCTTGATTAAGGTTCTCAGTCAATATAAAAATAACTGCAGTGAAGAGTTTATCAGTGTCTCTTAACAAAGGTAGTCTTTAAAAAAAGGTGGTATATCTTGAGAAGGTCTGGCTGTATATGTACATATAAATATACTAAAGGCCCAGAGGGCCTGTATCGCTCACCTGGATATCTAAGCAATCATGGCAAAATATTCTCCAAATGAGATCCAAGGGAATATGCCAGACCCCAAGGCCAATCCTTGTAGATATCTGTATTAGATTTTTCATGCCCAGCAATTTGTTCAATTTTGAATCCCTGCCTCCCATGAATGCTTTCGACCAAATATCATCAATATCCATGGCCGCGTATCTGCCCCCTGGGGGGGTTGGCCCCCCATTTGAACAATTTTGAATCCCCACCACCTAGGGATGCTTCCAGTCAAATTAGGTTAAATTCCAATCAGTGGTTAAGAAGAAGTCGTTCAAAGAAATTGTTGACGTACGGATGACGGACAGACGACGGACGTAACAGTATGGCATAAGTTCACCTTGGTCCTTCGGACCAGGTGAGCTAATAATAAATTGTTATCATTCATTATATAATAAGTTGTTATTATATTCACGTTTTGGCTTTGCCGGTCAGGTGGAGGGTAGAGTTCTCAGCCTTTTCAAACAGGACTATTGTGTTAGGTGTCAGCACACCCATATTGGACTGTCGACAGAACAAATCAGCCATTATAAGTGAATGTTCCATAAATATTGATGTAACAAAAATATACAACAACATATTTAAATACCAGATGACAGATGAATGTAATAATATAACCATATAAAACTTATATAGGAATATGTGTATTGAACAATATCTTATACTGCAAAGAATTTTACATTTGCTAGTTCTTTATTTCACGAACCATGCCTGTGGGTTTTCTTAAAGAATACTTAGATTCTCCATATTGAGAGGACACTATTCAACAGTGGAAGTACTTATCTATAGAAATCAATGCTTCAAAAAAATATTGATAAGAGGATGCTATTTCAACATCAGTGGATATTAAAACTAAAATCAATAATATAACAAGATTAACAGTAATAAATATCATATATAATTTTGAGATTGAATCTGAGATTTATTTATAAATAAAAGTAATAACTCTAAATTAAAACTATCGTCACCTTTTTCAATGTAGGAGCTCCATCTTTCATTTGGGTGAAATCACTGGCTGAAACAGAAATTGAAATATATCTACATATATTGATCTGATGTGTATTAAAGAGAAACAAATCACAACAAAATTCAAGTACATATTTCAATATTCCTGGTAATTGTAATTTGAAATGAAAAAAAAATCTACTTTAATGTAACAAACAATTCACATATTAATCAAATCTCTATCCGAAATTTTTGACAAGAAATAAAAGAATATTTTATACATGTACAACACTTGATTTTATGGGGTTTTCTATGACTTTAAAACTTGAGGACATACCTTCGACCTCTTTTATAACAACCCCCAACATCTTTTTTTCAGCAAAGTTAAAAGCCAGGAACTGGTCAACAGTGAATGCTTGAGTGGCAAACTGCATGAGAAACTCCTGTGCCATCTTCTCGGTATCGTAAGGGTCAGAATTGGCCCTGGAAACAGTAAAAAGGTTATCCTGACAGCATGTTAAGTATATATTATTTTACAAAACACACTTCAAAGAAACTATTTAATAAGTATACAATGAAGAAGATACATAGCATTGGACAGATTACAAAACTCAAACCATGTCTTATATACTGTATTGTATGCTACATAGTGTGTTCATTATCTGTCTAGGATGGTATTATATGGTTTTCTATATTTATATACTGTATTGTATGCTACATAGTGTGTTCATTAGCCGTCTAGGATGGTATACGTATTATATGGTTTTCTATATTTAAGCAATGAATGTTTTAGAAATGTTGTTATGGTCCTATAACACACATTTCTATTGCTGACAAACTTAATAAAGCCCTTTATGTAAGTTTGTCAGCACTAGAAATGTGTGTTATAGGACCACAACAATATTTGCTAAAAATATTCATTACTTTAATTTACATTTTGGTAGAGTAGTTACGCTTTATTTAGTTATTTCGAACAGTTTTTAAAGAGCAAATTAAGTATTGACAACAACTAAATTGATGACATCACAATAGAGATTCCTGACGTTACAATAGCAAATGTTGTTATAGTCTCATAACAACATTTTCCTTCTCAATACATTGCAATGGAAGGATGCAGAGCAAATGTAAATAAAGTGTGTAAATTATCCGTCTAGTATGGTATGACACTGTATGCTATATAGTGACAGAGTGGTTATTATTTACCTGTTTTAAGTTCTCTCTCTACACTAGCATATACATGTACTCACATTCTCTGTTGTAGAAAGTCCACCTCCAGGGTGATGGTCCCTATACTCTCTGTGCGTGGGTTGAACGTGACTGATTTGAACGTCAGCTCTTGATTTAGTGATATTAAAGCCCATTTCCTCTGTAATAAGAGAAATGCACAGAAAATACAATATATCTGCAAATTTTGTTTTTTTTATCATCATAACAAATGATGCCACTGTTAGACAGGAAGCAAGGTATACACCATTTAATGGCAAGCAATACAGGCAGGACATATCATAAGCTTGTTAATACTTAACTCTTTTTACCATGTCCTTTATTTTCTTCCTTGAACAACCTGATCCTGGTAAATGATTTTATTACTCCAATTATCAAAACAAATAGTGAGAACAAATTTGAAATGACAAATCCAAGATGGCTACCAGGTGGCCATCTTGTTTATCTGATCAATCAAAAATCAGAAACGCACAACCTCCAAATCCAAGATGGCTGACTGGCAGCCATCTTGTTTTTTCAATGAGTTTTAAAATAACACATGCAAAACCAATGACCCATGGGAACCTACATATGGTATTTGGGAAAGGTCTGTCAAGTTCTTCTCAAGTAATAGCAAAACTGAATCCTGGAGGCAATCTTGTTTTTCCCCGATCAATCTCAAAATGAAACATGCATAACTCAAGTCCAAGAAGAACCCATGTGTGCGGTTTGTTTTACTTACCTGTGGTAGATTGAAGCCCATTGTGCCTTGGGTCATACGAGGGATAGCCTTGATGGTAAACACAAATGACCTGCTCGGTGAGGTGTAGATTTTAACATGGCTGTCCAACAATATAATATATCATTATAACATTATAATTATAAGCATCAAACAAAACATTTGTTCAATTTGCACATTTGTATCCTGATAAATTCAGCTAATGGTCATTTCATTGAAAGGGATTTACCAGGGTATATGTAAATTCTAAGTGTGTTTCATACGTGTATCGTCACATGCAGCACTACAACCATTCTAGGTCACTTGAGTGATTGGTTCAAACCTATTCAGTGTTACTGCGAAAACTTTCTTTTAATCCAAGGCATAATCTACATTTTGTATAACTATATTAGTGCATATATCCTTCTTTGTCAAAGTATAATTTGGCATGGGTGGACTATTTCAAATGTAGAAACAGGAGATATTAATCATAATTATATTAAAGATAGTATACTGTAATTACTGTAATTCCATACATAACTATTGTATAACTACAGTGCCTGTAGCTACATATTAACTTTTTTTATAATTTGCTAAACATACCTGCCAGTTTTCTCATCGAAGTCCTTGTCACTGACAATGACCCTATTGGTGTAGGACAGGTCATCTGTCGGACACTTGACCGCCTTCATGGTGGCCTGTAAGCAAGGAAAAGGTATATATAATCAGTCAACTCATAACACAATATTTTGGAGATCAATTAAAAACTCCATTCATTAGAGATCATGCCAATACGTAGCTGTTACAACCCTTCTATTTAAGTGGATTTATCTGCAAATGATTAAAGAAATGATGACTGTGTAGTCTGAAATATACATGTAACAATGTAATAAAACATTTTAAAAACAGTCCATACAACTGTAGCTAATGTAGCTATTCCTGTAATACCTATACTGTAGCTGATGTAGCTATTCCTGTATTATCTATATACTGTAGCTGATGTAGCTATTCCTGTATTACCTATACTGTAGCTGATGTAGCTATTCCTGTATTACCACAACTGTAGCTGATGTAGCTATTCCTGTATTACCTATATACTGTAGCTAATGAAGCTATTCCTGTATTACCTATATACTGTAGCTGATGTAGCTATCCCTGTATTACCTATACTGTAGCTGATGTAGCTATTCCTGTATTACCTATATACTGTATCTGATGCAGCTATTCCTGTATTCCCTATATACTGTAGCTAATGAAGCTACAGTATATAGGAAATACAGGAATAGCTTCATCAGCTTAAAGCAAAGTAGCAGGCGTATGCTATATACTGTAGCTAATGAAGCTATTCCTGTATTAACTATATTCTGTAGCTGATGTAGATATTCCTGTATTACCTATATACTGTAGCTGATGTAGCTATTCAGTATTACCTATATACTGTAGCTGATGAAGCTATTCCTGTACTACCTATATACTGTAGCTGATGTAGCTATTCCTGTATTACCTATATACTGTGGCTGATGAAGCTATTGCTGTACTCCCTATATACTGTAGCTGGTGTAGCTATTCCTGTATTACATCCACTGTAGCTGATGTAGATATTCCTGTATTACCTATATCCTGTAGCTGATGTAGATATTCCTGTATTACCTACATACTGTAGCTGATGTACCTATTCCTGTCTTACCTATACTGTAGATGATGTAGCTATTCCTGTATTACCTATACTGTAGCTGGTGTAGCTATTCCTGTATTAACTATACTGTAGCTGATGAAACTATTCCTGTACTACCTATATAATGTAGCTGATGTAGCCATTCCTCTATTAACTATATACTGTAGCTAATGAAGCTATTCCTGTATTACCTATCCTGTAGCTGATGTAGATATTCCTGTATTACCTACATACTGTAGCTGATGCAGCTATTCCTGTATTACCTATTCTGTAGCTGATGTAGATATTCCTGTATTACCTACATACTGTAGCTGATGAATCTATTCCTGTACTACCTATATACTGTAGATGATGTAGCTATTCCTGTATTACCTATATACTGTAGCTGATGTACCTATATTACCTTTACTAGCTAGATATAATAAAACCTGGATCTATCTGCACCAGTACCATGCCCAGTAGTACTGAAATAATGCTACAATAGGCCAAACAAATTTGTAACCAGTAACCCTTTCATACCCTAATTTTCTGCACCTAGGTAACATTTTTGCCAATTTTAAAGGAAGCGCTGTTATATATATATATATATATATATATAATAAAAAGTGATTAAATGTCCATGTGAAGGAAGTAAATATAGAAAAAATAAAATTAACGACCGACTAAAAAACTAGCTGCTTTCACCCTTCACAGGGCTCTTCAGGTTTATTCAAAAGAGAACAACGTCGTGACGTCACAATTACATGTCATCACACTACAATAGTAACGTGACGTCACGAAGTACACAAGATTGGTGGACAATTTGGCGTAAAATTTTATTGTGGCCTGTTGAGACTCGGTTTTAATATTTTTATTAGTTGGTCTTCTTTCGTTTCTCTTAAAATAGTGTCTGATGAAAATAGTTGATACAAAGGTAATACATTAAATTTATCTCCAGCACATTCATGAATATGTTTGTTAACATGAAGATTTCGTAAAGAATCAGTTCTAGTTTGTTGTCTATGTACAGTCATACGTGTTCTGAGTTCATTACCGGTTTGACCGATGTAAAAATCACCACATTTAGAACAAACGATTGCATAAATTACATTTTTTGATTTACAATTCATATTTACCTTCACAGTAAATTTCAAACCATTCTTGAAAATAAAAGTATTACACTCGATAATCATAGGACATGTAGCACATCTTGGTGTCTTACATTTGGATACTTTTGGTGTTA
>NW_018480052.1:643405-649214 GCF_002113885.1 Mizuhopecten yessoensis | reverse complement strand
TAACACCAAAAGTATCCAAATGTAAGACACCAAGATGTGCTACATGTCCTATGATTATCGAGTGTAATACTTTTATTTTCAAGAATGGTTTGAAATTTACTGTGAAGGTAAATATGAATTGTAAATCAAAAAATGTAATTTATGCAATCGTTTGTTCTAAATGTGGTGATTTTTACATCGGTCAAACCGGTAATGAACTCAGAACACGTATGACTGTACATAGACAACAAACTAGAACTGATTCTTTACGAAATCTTCATGTTAACAAACATATTCATGAATGTGCTGGAGATAAATTTAATGTATTACCTTTGTATCAACTATTTTCATCAGACACTATTTTAAGAGAAACGAAAGAAGACCAACTAATAAAAATATTAAAACCGAGTCTCAACAGGCCACAATAAAATTTTACGCCAAATTGTCCACCAATCTTGTGTACTTCGTGACGTCACGTTACTATTGTAGTGTGATGACATGTAATTGTGACGTCACGACGTTGTTCTCTTTTGAATAAACCTGAAGAGCCCTGTGAAGGGTGAAAGCAGCTAGTTTTTTAGTCGGTCGTTAATTTTATTTTTTCTATATATATATATATATATATAACCTCAATAATTTCTATAGAACACTTTGTGGCTGCCGCGACTTCCCACAGGAATATCTCTCGCTGGTTGCTCTTTATTTTACTTTTTTTTCGGTATGCAAACATAAAATATTAACTTCGATGCAGCTAACAATCAATACTCCGACCAAGGGCTGCTCTGAGAAGCACGAGATTAAAACAATTATTTTGATCGCAGTGACAAGTCAGACATGTTTAGTTGCTGTTATCACAAGTAGTCGGACCCATTACTGCAGCCAGGCTGTAAGAGCATGCTGAGGTTCAGGCACTGTCAATTCTAAATTATAACACCTTTATACATGTGTATAACCTCATATGCAGCCGGAGCTAGATTCACAGAAAAAGAATTGAAAATTAATGAATTTTCTGACTACAATTATTATTTGTATTTGCCCCTTACCCTGCTGATAATTGCTTACTGCCAACATAATTTAAGATCCTTAAATTGTTCTCGAAGGAATTCATTGATGCTTTTCCCTCAATTTATTGCCAAACCCATTATAATGCCAACATGCATATGTGTCCAGACAAATGATGGCAGTATAAAAAGGTTTTACTGTACGTATCATAAAAAGCTACACAAACATTGTAGATATCAACATTTTGCTATATTAGAATCATACAATAGAAAGCTAGACACAGTGTATTGCCTTAATAATGATATTGAAAAATCTTCAATAAATTATTAAATACATATTTCTGTCACTACTTTGGACCCCGTAATGATCACTTTGCAAGACATGAGTACTGTTTATCTATTTATATATACTTGCCAAATTTTTGAAATTTCCATGGAGGAGATTAATATTCTGTGTGCTCAAAATTGAAAACATAAATAAAGTGTGTGTATATTTATAATTATCCCCTAGAGACAAAATAACTTTTAAAATGAAATAGTTTGAGTTGTGATGTTCTTTCAGATGAATCCATTAAATCTTAAAATACAAGAATAGTTTAGTAAATTCACAAATTGTAAATGATAAATTTTAGGGTCCAAAATTGGGGGTCTCCCTAAAATAAAGGGAGAGTTGGCTAGTATGTTGTCTGGTTGCAATGATAATTAGTTACATTCTCATTATTCTACAAATTTAAACTGTGGGTGTGACAGGGTTTTTGCCAGCCATTTTGGGAAAAGGCCCCTGAGCAGGAATTACGAAAATTTCATCAGTGAAATACTAAACTCACATACATGTACCCGCCGGTTTGGAAAAATATCGTAAGTTCGACAAAAAGGAAAACCTGCCATGTGAGTAGTAAAAAGATTTCCTCTAGCTATAAAGGTTTATTACAGTAAAATGTATAGCAATAAATAAACACATACAATTACAGTGGTTTTTGTTTATTCAATTTCAAAATTTTGCTGTTATGTGTTTTGAATGCTCCTTCATGGACAGTTACAATTTGAATGCTGCACATATTTGTAACAGTAACAGCTGGAAACTTGTGTAAACAGACTTTATAATCCAATTGTGAAAATAAAGACTAAAATTGGGAAAATGCAGGGTAATTTTTCAATTGTGAATGGGTTCCTGTACCAGACCTTATAAACACTTACAAAACCCTGTTTGGTGTGTAAGTGTATCACTAGAAGATGTTTTAAAGTATAAACCCTTGTACTGGGAATCTGACAATTACTATAGGCACTGTATACAACCATGCACCAGGTCTGCCTGAAACCATTAGGCCTTGAAGTATGGAACACCAGACATGATCCTAGGATCAATAATATCACTGGTGTGGAGCTATGTGGGAGATAAACGAGAAAAATGACCAGTTCTGCGTGTGTTACTGGGTAGATTTACTGTAGGTGGTTCCAGCTACAGCATGTGGTAGATCCGTTAGTGTGAAGGCCAGAACACTTCTGTATAAGAATAAGATTTTAGAGCTTTTCTATATAATCAATCATGGAAAACATTGGTACCTGAGGCAGTGAAATCAGTACTGCAAATTAAATTAGATATAAATTAATACAGAAATAGCTTTCACCTTAAGCTTTCAACTTCATTATTACAGTTTTCATTAAAGTTGATCATGTAATATAAGCAGAGTTATATATGGAATACACAGTGAACAATACACAGAGGAAAGGTTCTTATTAAAAATACGATTTTGTAAAAAATACAAATTGAATATAACATATGCATCTACAACTTGCACATAAAATTGTCACATTCCAGGGGTTTTCTGGGACTTTTTTGAAGGAGAAACTCTGCTCCTTTCCCAAAACGTTTTCCTCTGATAAATTTATGTCAGCTGTTATATATTCAGGCGACAATGTAATAATCTAGCATATTAAGCCACGCATATATATGTATATATACTAATTACAGGTATGTATATAGTGTTTAGTATATTATTGATGTGATGGAGCAATATTATTGATGTAATATTAATGGAACAATTTCCAGAGTCATCACTGAGGGGTAATTATAACAGCTTCAACATTAACAGGTACTGTTTTAGCAATTGCAAATAGTGTCCAGGCCAACTAGTGGTGGACAAATGCTTAAACTCTTGAATGCTAAAAATATAATTAAGACGCGAAAGATTAACAGAGGCATTCATTTTGAAAGCAATCAATAGCTTGGCATTTTTTATATTTTGTCAGCCTCAAATTGGAAAACTGTGCACTAGCTAATATAACTAACTCGCAGATCCACTCGTTTGAAAGCTCGTTTAGTTAATTCACACATTAATCGTCTTTACATTCCAAGGATTGGTTTGGTTTTGCATGTTTGTGTTTTTATGTCCTATCAACATGATCATTTATAAGGACAAGCCAGATGTTTGGCGGTGGAGGAAAACTGGAGCACCTGGAGAAAAACAACTGACCTGCAGCTATGCCAAATATGGCAACTGCCCCATGTAGGCCTCAAACATGTGACCCAGGGTTAGGGGGCTGGTGATCATGATCGTAGAAGGTCAGACGCCTTAACCAATCGGCCATCGCTGCCCCCTAGTTTTTCAATGCATGGTGATGCATGAGTGATAGACCCAAAATTGACAATAGCCAATGGTCACATCTCACAGATTTTTTTGACCTTTTATATATATGACTATTTATGCATGTACAACAACAAACTTACATATTACCTAAATTAGAACTTCCTAACACTTGAACAAATTAACACAGAAACCAGTATGTCAGTTTTTACTAATAGCGATCGAACTTCACCTCTGAATTATTTTTGTTATACATGTACTTATAGAATTACTATATATCAAGACTTCAAATTGGGATTGATTCAGAACATATATATTGATACATGGAGACACACTATATGAATTGTTTATATGTTTGTTTGATGATTTCAATGACAGTACATATACCATACCGTAGTTGTAAGGAGAAGGCTTATATAGGTTTTGCCAGCTGATGCCCTATATCCCTTTGCATATTTTTTGCAATAAAATTTGTTGAAATGAAATATATATTGGTACAGCAAATATGATATATACTGTACATAAAGGATTGCACATCACCTATACCCCGCCCGGTATACAAAGACCTGATCTAAGGCTACACAAGTTATACATTACGAAGAAATTACATCACAATTCAACTTGGTAAACTGTATAGAGACTAATGAACCAGTGATGACTATATGGTCGTTACTACGCAATCATCCAGTTAATAGAAGTCCTGTAGCTGTGAATTAGAATGTAACAATCTGCATCATTACCCTCATTATAAAGATTTTCCTATAAAATCTTACAAATTGATTTTTTGCTCGATAAATGATCTTGCATATTTAATGATCAAAATGGCAAGAGACACTGAGTTACATATATATGCACAAGTGAAACTTTCATCCTTTAATGGTCAATTACAACAATGTCTGAACAGATTATTAAGATGATTTAAAGTCTGAATGATACGTCACCTTCAAAATATGAAAATCCAAATCACAGATTCCCTTCCATTTCCCACACAAACAGCATCAGGAGAGGAAGCACAGATCTATGAAAGCCCAGTATTGATCAACTAAAGCTGCCAGTTCTCAGATACACCAGCCTCCGTAGCTGAGCCAGGACTCGAGTCAGACGGGGACACAGGCTTATACAATCACAGGGTTCTACACAGCAAGACCTAGTTATGTGCGTGCAGTCATTCACCATTAATTGAATTGTGTTTGGTATTATTGGAAGAAAACAGCTACACTGTGTTATAAACTCTTTAAACACTAGTTGTAAACAATTAGGAACAGATCGAGATACTCTGTCGAGCAGGTCAAAGTTTTTTTCATTTTTCACTAGTAGGGGAGCCCTATTATGGGAGCCATAATACCAGTAGACAGATAAGTATACATGTGTACAAACAATAGTTGCACTGCATGTACATATACAACTGTATATATCTACCCATATAGTGCCCTGTACATGTATATACACAACTGTAAATATATACCCATATAGTGCCCTGTACATGTATATATACAACTGTATATATCTTCCCATATAGTGCCCTGTACATGTATATACAACTGTATATATCTACCCATATAGTGCTCTGTACATGTATATAAAACTGTATATATCTACCCATATAGTGCCCTGTACATGTATACACAACTGCATATATATATATATATAGAATAAAAACAAATTTTTCAGATCGTCCGCTAGGCCTTTCTGCCTTCTAGGGCTTCTTCAGGCGAATCCGCCTGAAGAAGCCCTAGAAGGCAGAAAGGCCTAGCGGACGATCTGAAAAATTTGTTTTTATTCTATATTTTCCTTCGCAAGGACTTATTTATTTATTATCTACTATATATATCATATAGTGCCCTGTATATGTATATACAACTGTATATATCTACCCATATAGTGCCCTGTACATGTAAATACAACTGTATATATATATACCCATATAGTGCCCTGTATATGTATATACAACTGTATATATCTACCCATATAGTGCCCTGTACATGTATATACAACTGTATATATCTACCCATAGTGCCATGTACATGTATATATAACTGTATCTACCCATAGTGCCATGTACATGTATATACAACTGTATATATCTACCCATAGTGCCATGTACATGTATATATAACTGTATCTACCCATGGTGCCATGTACATGTATATATAACTGTATATATCTACCCATAGTGCCATGTACATGTATATATAACTGTATATATCTACCCATAGTGCCATGTACATGTATATATAACTGTAT
>NW_018480052.1:638094-642755 GCF_002113885.1 Mizuhopecten yessoensis | reverse complement strand
TATCTACCCATGGTGCCATGTACATGTATATATAACTGTATCTACCCATAGTGCCATGTACATGTATATATAACTGTATCTACCCATAGTGCCATGTACATGTATATATAACTGTATCTACCAATAGTGCCCTGTACATGTATATATAGCTGTATATATCTACCCATAGTGCCCTGTACATGTATATATAGCTGTATATATCTACCCATAGTGCCCTGTACATGTATGACAAAGTTAGGTCAGTCTAACCACAGCATATATAGTACAGTTCCCTCACTGGGAGGGTCCAAATGATCCCACTAATGTATCAATATATATTTACACTTGCAATTAACATCAACTGAAAAAGCTGACAGTAAATTATAACCACTACAGATATAAAATTAGTGTATTCCAGCTGTACAGACAGACAGGTATTTATATCACCAGGTAATTAATTAAACAACATTAAGTGCTAAATCATCAAGTGTTTAAAGTAACATTAATTTTTGTTGCAGATGTTTTTAAATATCATTTTACTAATTATGACACAAGTACATTTTTATGTAAATGTTCTGTTTACATCATACTAACATAGAAAAAAGAATGGATTTTAAAACAAAAAACACTCTAATTAGTACTTGAGGTTTAAAGGGACAGTTTATATTAGTGAAGTAAGGTTTTTTATAATCTTGTCACAAAATTCTTCATGATAATATAGTTTGATACTCCTTAGGAACAATTCATGTCTTGTCATGAAATTGACAAGAGACGATGTTTTCTTGGCGTTTCTAAACAGTAATGAAGAAACCCTTAACTGTACATGTACAACCATACATTTAAGTGGCAGCTGTGGGTGAAATGTCTTTCCAGCCGAGGAGAGCAGTTAAATTTACGCTTTATTCACCTATATAGCTAGCTTCTTTGGAATACAAGTACAGGCATTTGTTCTGAATCAAAAGCATCTTCCTAACAAAATCTCAATCATTGTTCTAAATGAGTAATTCTTTTTTACGTTTACACCTATTGGTATGGTACTTTCTGCGGTTTGAAGTTCTAACTTCTACCTAGTTCTCTCAGTGTATGCATACCCTAATACTCTGTTTTTATTCAAATCCAAACGTGAACAGAAATACTAGATTATAGAGGTATATATTATGATACTTATAATTCTTGCTTGCAAATGCGATGAATTGTGTATGTGTGAACTCAGACTCATAACTGACACTGTGTTGTTGGTTGTCAGCGTGGTACATACGTACTGTACAATTTGTACATGTTTACTATGAAAGGCCTGGATATTGCACTATTTTGGTCGCAGTTATTTTTATTACCAGCTAGCTTTCACAAAAGATGACACTGACCACACTGGACGTTGGCTTCCGGTCATGTCATTATGAAGTACATTATATTTCATTAGAAGATATATATTTTCAGTTTCAACTTGATTATCAAGTTGCAAATTGACTAAATAGCCCCTTTAATCTACATGTAATGATGAATGATCATGGTACGTTTGTTGAGTGTTCAAATTCAACACTAGTTCATATTCAGTATGGTGCAGGCTGGAGCTGGTTTTTTCTTCAAATCTTATGTTAGACAGATCAGTTATGAATTCACAGTGGAAAAATATTAGTTTATCATTTTAAAGAAAGAGAAATAAACTGACAAATAAACACCCAACATTTCACTGGCTTTTACACTTATATATATACAGTATCTGAAAGGGTTCATCAATCGCAACAAACTAGGGACTGGTGTTCTTGTATTTATTAGCTAGTGTGGTCGACCGGCTCGCCCGAACATTGGGCTTCATCTGGACAGTTTAATTGACTACAAAATTTTCCGCTGAAGTACTAATATTATGGATGAGTTTGTATTGTGACATCCTACAATGAACTATTGTTTTTTACATACCCGATAACTCTATATAGATAATGTTTGATAACTCTATAACGTAATAGTTCAATTATGTACCATACTATCTCTATCCGTCCAGTTATTAAATTAATAAATATTCATAATTAAGACATAATCATAGTAAACAGTTCATGATCATAATCCCTAGTTCAATATGGTCTCTCATCTAGGCATACTGTAGAGGTTGACTCTGATACATATCTCAAGTCCCTATAATTAACTTCACTGTTGATCTCTGATATGTTTATTGTGGATGCTGTGCTAGTCGAGTCACTTAAGGCTAGCTCTTCTTTTAGAATATCCATATCACTATCTGGGACCGGTCCAGTAGTATTGGCCGGTGCCCTGGCAGTGATTCCTTTAGCTGGTATAGTGCCAATAAATGTTCTTTGGTCAATGCCTTGAGCGTTCTGGTGCTGACCGTTTTTTGAGCGTCAGCTCAAGTAGGATCCTCTATTAGATCTAGTTCTATCACATGTCCCGGGTGGGTGTTTATTCTGTATATTGTCTGTATGCATTATTGCGTCCGTACCTACATTTGCAGATCTTGCATTTATACCACCTCTGGACGACTGCGTGAGTGGAATTAATGTTCCGCCTTAAGTTTTGTAGACATGAGTAGCTTTTCCCGCATATAATGCACAGGATCCTAGTTTTGACTTTCCGTACTGTAGTTACAGTTTCTGTATATGCAATAATTACAAGCTATAAAACAGAAAATGTTTCCCTGTTATATTTTACTGGAATACTTTTAATCTTTTATGTATGCAGTTTTCACTTGATGATACAATTTAATTGTATAAAAGCTTTAATTTATTGGCTGCTTATTATCATAACATAGACAATTTAAAGGTAAGAATAATTACCAAAACAAACCTTTCGTGATTTACATGCTGTGCAACATTTTTTATTTGGATATCTGTTGTTATCATTTTTAAAAGTATATTTTATTAAAACAAATGGTTGTTTGGAGAAGACATCTAATCAGAACCCAATTTGAATCTAAAATATTAGAACTACAATGTATGTATGTATAATTTTCTGCTGATATTTGAATTGTTTATCCCCCAATACTAGCCAAAATATCAAAGTGTCCTTTTCAGGGTACATTATACTGTTTAAGGGCCTACGTGACCCTGAAAGTATTTCATGTTCTATTTATAGAACCACGCGCTAGAAATAGTAATTTGTAACAGAAATGAAAAGCAGATGGTATCTGTTTATGAAAATTAAACGGACATATTTGGAATATGATAGTATGGTATAAAGTACATTGACATTTTTTTTAAAAAGTGTACCGCTTTAGGTACAGTAACGTTTCATCTAATATTACTTTGAACACATCAGTTAAGGTCCCAATATACCTAGTAGCTGTTGTAACAAATTATCAGGTCCCTAATATAAGCTTGTGCTAGCTACAGGAAACTAACTACCTATCACAAACATACATTTAGCTATTTAGTATTTACAAACCCTTTCTGAATTATATAAAATGCTATCTTAGTTAACCATTGTGCCCTTTCCAAGGACTGGGCTGATCACCAGCGACCAGGCATAGCTGTTCAGCTGGAGTCTGCGATTCTCCGTATCTGTTTGATAATGTAAGACTTCGATTCCGAGAAGTGTGTGTAGTACATACGTATGGAATATGAATTGCTGATATGAATAAAGATGTAGATACGTTGTTACTGTCAGATTAAGCGGACTACCGTTAGACACTTTATGTTGTGGGGAAAATGGGCAACTAGTAGATCTGACAGGGGAAGTATTAGAGGGCGGAGCTCTCTCACGGGCCCAAAGGCCCGTGAGATCGAAGCTCTCCCTATAGATAACACGTATGTAAGAAAAATAAAGAAAAACTTGTCTTAACATGGCCACCGGTCGCACGCGCTGTAGTCTCCGCCATCTTGATCTCGAAACAAGTTCTCATTTGCCGAATCTCGAACAAACGTTACATTTTTGTAAGATTTAAAACTTATATCTAACTATAGGATACTTAAATATTTGATACTTTCCGGTTAAAGATATAAACTCTCTTGACATAACGTTGCCGGCTACATTGCTCTAGTTCTGAATGGTCGAAACATTATTGTATCGGCAGTGTAGTCTCGGTCAATCAGATGCTTGCGCAGACAACACGAGTCTGGTTGAACGAGACTATCACGTAGAGTTACGATCCTTGCACGACAACTCTGGGTAGAGATTGCAATGTTGTATATTTAGAAAACGGAATATCAACAAAACAACGTGGTTGTCAACAAAAAGGGAGTTTATCACAGTGACGCAAAATGATAGAATAAAAAAACGTACAAATATTTTCATCAGAATTTTTTAATTGATATTTTGCACGAAGAAAATAGAAGAAAAAAATTGAATCCATACTGTAACATTTTCATTTTTGATTACTATCTCACAGCTTTTTAGATTCATAAAAGAAAATCTGCTGTTTTACAAATCCGCACGATTTAAAAAAAAAATCTATCCAGTTTAATGTGCTGAACTGATTCAATTTTTAATTGAGGAAACAATACATTTTCTCTATTGCTAAAACTATACATAAAGCAGAGACATATAAAGCATATAGTCAGTAAATTGCTGAAACAAATGTATTCATCCACAATATATATATGATATATAGATCTATTGACTCTCTTGGCTGCAATGATGGGTATTGAAAAATGACAAAAAATGTGATTTCGCATATTCTTCTTATTTTTAATAAACTTCATATAAATCCAGTTTTTATAGCATTGAACAAATTA
>NW_018480052.1:635429-637420 GCF_002113885.1 Mizuhopecten yessoensis | reverse complement strand
CTCCCCCCTTTTTAAATGTGTTCGCCCTCGAACACCACAACCCAGGTTCTAACTCCCTGTCACCACAGGGAGGGCCACGGACACCATTTGTAACAGGAAAGAGAATAGTGTGCTTCCACCGGGGATCGAACCCTCGATCTCCAGGTTCCTAGTCGGACGCTCTACCACTGAGCTAAAGGGAAATTTCCTCTAGCTCGAAGCTAGAAGGCGACCTTAATCCTATGAATTGAACCCTGCCACACTACTCCCCCCCCCTTTTTAAATGTGTTCGCCCTCGAACACCACAACCCAGGTTCTAACTCCCTGTCACCACAGGGAGGGCCACGGACACCATTTGTAACAGGAAAGAGAATAGTGTGCTTCCACCAGGGATCGAACCCTCGATCTGCAGGTTCCTAAGTCGGACGCTCTACCACTGAGCTAAAGGGAAAATTCCCTCTAGCTCGAAGCTAGAAGGCGACCTTAATCCTATGTACAATTGAACCCTGCCACACTATTATACATGATTAACAATATCTATCGTAATATGTTTTATAACAATGTCTTTGTAGAATATGCTGCACTTGATTCTTGCAATGGATTCATGAGGTGCAAATTTAAATACTTATATAGTCTAATGAACCTTTCGCATTCTCACATTAATGTCATGTCATCATACGCCTAGGCGGAAAACTTCAAGATATCAAACATCTTGTCAGCCAAAAAGAAATCAAGAAAGGAAACTTATCTGTAATATACACTGTATAGCTATACATGTAGGTCTGATTTAGTTATTTAACACATCACTCAATGCTTGAAAGAGTACAGTACCGATATTCCGATACATTTACAGTACAACCTGGCTCCGCCCTCACTAACGGCCGTGCCGTAAAACATATTAGCTACAGTATAGGCCTACCACGGGTTCATAGAAATTTTCTCTTGTCAGTGTCAGGCACAGAAGCAAAGCTACAGCCATACTTTTAATTTCAAAATGAATTTTAAAATTTTCTAAATCCTACATCCAACATCAAGTTACTTTACGAAGGGTACCATACGTATAAAGTATCAACACAAGGTTGAAAAGCAAAATGTCAACGGATAATTACAGTGAACCGATCGGTAATCAATGTGTGAAACACCTACCTTCGCCATCTTGGTTTTCAGTTATACAAATTGCCAACTGAAGAAAAGATACGGAAATAACTTAAAATGTCATACTTGAATTATATATTGAGTGAACGTCTTACGGTCCCAGACTGTTCACTAATTTAACTATTTACGTATATATAGTATCGGTATGAATTTAACAGGTATTATGGGATATATATTGCACATGGTTTCCGTTGAAAAAACATAAATAATGAACATGTCTATAAATAGAATGCCACGTGTATACTGTTGATGCGGCGAGTTTTGACGGGAATTAGTCATAGCACAGAAATATATTCCAAGTCATAAATATAAGATCATAGCTTATATATGCAATAAAAAGAATCAGAAATTAACAAAGATCAATCAATATCTGAAGCTTTCATGCAACATCACTGCAACACGTTCACCTTATTTGAGATATAACTGTATATTTATATTTATCAATGGTACGGTATCACTGGGGTTACGTAGGTGCTAGAGTACCTGTGTATGTAGGGGTAAGGCGTGGAGTCTAACGTACACGGTGAATTACGTGTTGCACGTGAATTACCTGGGGTAGGGGGTTGTCATATACAGGGTGTATAGGGGGTAGTGTTGTCATTCGAGCTGTTGCAGCCAGACAGTGCACTTGTGGTATTTACCTACGTTTCCTGGTTAGCTTGCTAATTTGGTCTTTACCGATTATGAGCGAAGAAACGACCCCCCCTCTGAACAGTTGTAGTACTGGGGCCCCTTCTCCCCCTACAGTGGGTCAGAACACGGGAGGCGTGGAGGCTTTTGAGGCCTTTTCATTGTTCAGGCAATATTTGGACAATAAACTAGATTCCTTTAGAGCGGATTTGGGAGAAGGAGAGACA
>NW_018480052.1:599126-631432 GCF_002113885.1 Mizuhopecten yessoensis | reverse complement strand
CCCCGGTCAACTTGGTAGCGAGCAATAGAGAGTTAATTTGCTTTGATGTTACTTGCCATTTGGTGTATGCTTTCAGGTTTATAGGCTTTGGCATATTACAGAGCTGCTAGGACAGATCCTTGGGATTGGGACTTGGAGCTAGAGGAACAGTCGCTCAGGAACAGTCGCTCAGGAACAGCCGTGCACAGTCGCGTGTTGTTGCCGTGTTTTTGTAGTTACCACAATAAAAGCGCTAGCTGCAGTCAGCTATTTCCTATATTACAGTGTTGAGTTGTAATTGATAAATGATTTATGTTCGTTTGAACTGGTGAATTAGAACATAAGGAAAGAAACTAACCAGTTGTAGAAGGTATTACTCATGTCGGAGTTTTATTGAATAGTATAAATAACAATGTCGAACATACAGAACGCACTTGTTCCAAATTAAAGAGTGGTGTTATGTCCTTAATCCGTTCTGGAACACATCCATGTGCTCTGAATCCTTTAACCACTGCAAAAATTGTTAGTGTAAAGTATATCCCTAAGCACTGTATGGGTGTGAATTGTGGCAAAATGAAATTTACATGGTAGAAAAAGCACAAACCTTCATTGTCAAAACAATCAAAGATTTTAATGTAAGAACAGGAACAGATATGTGCACGTCCTTGATTGGTTGGTTTTCTGTAGAAGTAGACATCAGTGTAAAGAAAATGTTTTTTTTTGGTAGAATATGTTCCATGGAAGTTGGCTGTTTAACACGCGAAATTCAAGCGTCTATTCGAATTCAAACTGTCTCAATTTAGTAGAGGTTTTGTTCCCGACATTGTTAATATTTTACAAAAATACAATTTGTATCATGTTATTGATGAATTTTTGAAGAGTGGTGTATTTCCAAACAAATGTCAATGGAAGCGTATAGTCAATGACCATGTAAAAAAACTATGAACAGTTTAATCTATGTGAAGGAATGAACGCTGATAGGGACTTCTCTCGCTTCACTCTTTAACATAATAAGATACAACTGCATGCTATATGGAAACTTGCTTTACGCTTTCCACAATACAGTCCATGTTTTAAGAAAGTTGTTAAACTTTGTGTTAAAATGCGCGATAATGAAAATCCATGCACAAAGATACTATTATGCATAGTGTACTCGAATGCTCACACACAGAGCTATTACGTGACCAGCTCTGGTGTGTACTCAGTACTGTAAAAGATATAGATTTTGTGTTTTATCTTAATGTAATGTCTAATTACCATCTACTTCATGTTCTCTTGGTGGTATTTTCAACTATGACTTATCTCCATATGAACTGGAGGACTTTAGAATAAAATCCATTGTTATTATTACTAAAATTCTTCAATACAGTGGTATTATGTAATTTATCCTTAGATATTTGAATGTTGTATACTGAGTAATATGATCACTAATTTACTTGTGTGTACCTCACGCTTCAGCAAGATTAATACATGAAATACATATATTTTTACATTCATATTAGTAGGCAAGCATTTCCTACGTCTTTCCTGTTATACCATTGCACAATTGGGCTGCATGATTAGTGCAACTTACTACCATTCATAATATTGTTTGTATTGTATGAATTAATCTTGTGATATATGTATTACTACAACTGAAATCATTGCATGGTTGCTCTGTTCCTTCATGTTAATTATTATATTGTATGTTGTGTATTTCACACCACTGTATGACTTCGTGCAACGGGTTCTACTCAATGTATGATTGTATTGGAAGACTTATGTAACAGTAATACTGTCTATAATAATGCTGTAAAATTTATTGTGTGATGCTTGTAATACTGTTTATTACAATGTTGTATGCTTGCTTAGTACGAGAAGTGGATTACTGTCTATACTATTATATGATAATGTAGTCTGAGGAGTGTAAATATGTCTATTATATCAATGTGTGATGTAATGTATGATTAGTGTTATACTGTCTATCATCATAATTATCACCGTATAAATGACTGTAATAGTACCTATTAAATCATTGTGTTGTGTTTATAGTACTTTATGGTATGATGCGGGTACTATTATTATTCTCTTATGTGTGTGTCTGTCCATGTGCATGTGTGTGTCACTATGTAAGGGTGTGACCATGATTGTGAATGCATTTTCTTCTCTTTCAATAGTGTTGAATTGTACGTGTATTGTTCGTTATTTCTGTAACTGTTCATTTCTGGAGGAAATAAATGAAATAATAATAGCTTATATATATGCAATAAAAAGAATCAGAAATTAACAAAGATCAATATCTGAAGCTTTTATGCAACATCACTGCAACACTTTCACCTTATTTGAGATTATCTATTTGCAAATGATATATTATATACAACGTTACTTTGTTATGTAGCCGCTCTGTCATATCAATAGCTAATTTAAAAAGTAACAATGGGAAGTGAGGAAGCTGTGGCAAATGGCACAGAATGTAGTACATAACGCACACAGCTCTGTACGTATGGAACGTACGTATTATGTTCATGGGTCAGACCACGGATCTAAGTCTGTGGTCAGACCACGGATCTTAAGTCTGTGGTCAAACCACGGATCTAAGTCTGTGGTCAGACCACGGATCTTAAGTCTGTGGTCAGACCACGGATCTAAGTCCGTGGTCAGACTTAGGAATCATAATATTGTATACATATACATGTAACATTATGTATCAGTGTGAATGGAGTTCCATGATAAGTTGTAATAATTTATGACCACTACCAGAGACGTATAAAGTGTATGTAATATACACGTCTCTGCCACTATTTTGTTCAAATTTATTCGGAAATACAGTATGTTGACCCACGAACTTAGGTAATCTAATTCCGTGGTTTACCGGAAAAAAAAACAATCTCTACGATTTAAAACTATTTACTGTGAAAAACGTCTGCGTTGATGTCTGAGGAGAAAGTATTCTGAGTAGGTGGTGAATTCATTTTCTCAGTTTCATCACGGAATTAGATTAGTTATCTAAGTCCGTGGTTTCATCTGACAAAATAATCATGTGTAATTTCCCATTCTGAATTGTCCACTCGGCACGCGACGCTAATAGCCACCCAATAGCCACCCAATATGTGTTCACAGGAGGGCGGGGTCACCGGCTGATAAGGTGGAGTACTCATAGTTATACCTTGCACGATAATTGGCTCGTTTCTCTGGTGTTTGATGGCTAAGAAATTTGCCGACAGAGTCGACTCTCTCTGTCATGTTTTTTTTGATTGATGTTATTTTGTTTGACCTCTTGTTACACACCTTGTGTGTCAGAGCGTACTAAATAATCTTGAAATCTTGAATATTGTTATATGGAATTACATAATCAATTTTGGTGTTTGTTTGGACTGTCAATGGGTAGCTTATATTTTAGTCCCGTGTACCCGAAAATTGAAATTTAAACCGGGCTACTCAAAATATTTGATAATAAAAGCACGATCTGTGATTTATACCTGGCTGCTCAAGTTCAAGTTCAAGTTCTTTATTCACCAAAAGTCTTAAGACTTATAGGTACAAAGCAATCATGATACATTGTACATGTATATATGTTATAGGAGAGTGACTATAAGCATACAAGTGCAAACTAAACAAAGAACATAATACAAAAGCACAAAAATTATAAATACGTGTAGCTAATTAATCAATTTCGCCGCTTAGTGGCTAGATATAAATATTTACCTAGATTTGACAACTCTTTGACATTATTTACAGATAAAAGTTGGACAAGTTTGTAAACAGAGGGACTCTTATAATAATACTTCTTTATATACTTTAACCTCAAATCATTATAAAAAGGACATACAAAAATGAAATGAAATTCGTCCTCGACGTCTCCCAAATCACATTTGCTACAGTTTCTATTTCTGCGAATGATATTATTGTGTCTACCCTTTTCGATATTCAGTTGATGAGACGACGTTCTAAATTTAGTTAACATATATTTGTATTTTGTTTCAATATGTTTACGGAGATAAAACTGAATACTATGACTGTCTATAAGATATTGATATAGTCTACCTTTTGATGAAGCTGCTATCTTTGCCAACATATTTTGCTTAGTAACATCTTTCAATCTGTGTTCAATAATTTCAAAAGTGTTTACCAATGGTAGATTCGATTCAAAAATATAACCAAGACCTAGGGCAGTTAATTCATTCTTAATGTTACAAATCCACGGATCATTCACGTTGACACATTCATCATAACAAGTTTTTAATATCAAATTATCAGATTTCGTCAACTTCAACCAATATTTGAATACTTTTAGCTTTCTTGTAACAATTAATGGTAGTCTACCCAATTCACAATAAACTAAATCATTGAATGTAGATTTACATACTCTAAGGACTTTTTTGCAGAAATTCAAATGAACTCTCTCTATATCAGGAGCTTTGTGAAACCCCCATATTTCTGCACCATAGCTTAAGATGCTGCTGACATAAATATCAAAGACAGAGCATTGGGTTTCCAAATTCAAACAATGGTTCTTTAAAGAGGATGATAATGAAAATAAAGCCTTTCTTCCTTGGTCCGCTAAATGCTTTTGGGTTTTATAAAATTTACCATTATAATTAAAAAACATTCCCAAATATTTGAAACAGTCAACAATTTCTATGTTCTCATTATTATATTTCCACACTTCATTATTTCTTATGTTTCCCCCGTTTCTAAAAACCATGACTTTTGTTTTATCAATGTTGACTTCCAGATCCCATTTTCTAGAGTAACTGTGTAAAGAATCTAACATGTTTTGCAATGCAGCTGGACTATCAGCGAAAAAAACCATATCATCAGCATACATTAGCAGGAAAAGGTTAAGCATCTGTAAATCAATACTTGGACAATTATCATTAATAAAATTAATTTCAAAATCATTCACATACAAAGAAAACAACACAGGTGACAATATTTCCCCTTGTAAGAGACCGGTATAATTAGGGAAACAATGACTTAATTGACCCTCAAATTTTACACAGGATTTGACATTATCATACAAAGATAATAATATTTTTAAAAATTTTCCACGAATACCTTGGTGTATTAATTTACTCCACAGTTTTCCTCTATTAACAAAATCAAATGCTTTTTTTAAATCTATAAAGCAACAGTAAAGTCTCTCTTTTTTACGCAATTTCTTGTTAATTAATGTTTGTAAAACAAATATGGCGTCAATGGTTGAACTGCCTTTTCTAAAACCAAACTGAGCATCTGTTATTATACAATTTTCTTTTTCCCATGTCATAATTCTATTATTCAAGATTGATGTAAATAATTTACCAAAACAGCTTACAAGTGATATACCACGATAATTATTAGTGTCGTTAATACAGCCTTTCTTAAAAACAGGAACAATACATGCTTGTGACCAAGATTCAGGGAAAAACCCAGATCTAAAAATAGCATTAAACAACCGTTCCAAATATGGCACCAGAATATGCTTTCCTTGAATAAAAATTTCGTTTATGATTAAGTCTTCACTACAACTTTTGTTTGATTTCAGGTTTTCAATGGCTTTAACAATTTCTTTTGTTGTGATATTAGAATCAAGATCTTCATAAACTGACTCTATATTAACATTAGGAACATGTTGGTCAGCGCCATCATTCTCCTTTTGCGCCAGATATTTAAAGTGTCTATAGAAGTCATCTATTGTGAGTGTATTCATAGCTCTGTTCGACTTCCGATTATTAAAGATACTATAAAATTTTCTTGGATCATTTCTTTTCAAAAGGACCAGCATGTCGCCTTCATATCGTTTATAATCTCTTTTAAGTTTAAACACCAACCTTTTGTAATTACGTTTGGCGGTTATTAATATATTGTAATTTTGATTTGATTTATCCCGGTTAAAATTAATCAACGAATTTCTGTATTCAGTATATAGATCTTTGCACCGAGGAGTTATCCACGGTTTATCTTCAATAACAACAGTTTTAGTGCGGTGATCGCGGGAGTTTCTCAGAGGGGTATCTCTACACTCACAAAAAGGTAATGTACAATCATTTAATATTCTACTTATATTATTCACACATTCATCAACTGCATCTTGGTTATTTAAATCAACATTCAATTGTTCATCAATTAACTCACAGTTCTCACTTAATTTATCTAAAATTAGCATAGTATTCTCGCCTTTCCATTTCACAGACGTACAGGTTCCTCTACTGTACATGGCATTGTAATCAGCCAACTCATTTACAATTTGAGTATCTAAAAATTTGCCAATACATATATGAAACGCAACTGGACAGTGATCAGAAAACATGTTAAATTTACCAGAATCAAACTTAAGTATATTGTCTATTGTCGCATTTACAACCAACAAGTAATCAATCGTACTTTTACCATTATTATTAAAAAATGTATATGTACCAGTATCGTCATCTGGGTGCCGCCCATTAACTATACGCAGACCTGATGACTTGCACAAGTCAATAAGCTTACGGCCAAAAGTGTTTACCCCCTTATCCATATTCTTACGCTCAGTGCTGACAGTTTCAACATTATAATTAACCACATTTTCTAAATTATGTACTAAACTATCATGTAATGTATCTAATTCTATATAATCATGCCTGCTTCCAGTGCGTGCATTCATATCACCGATAACATATACATCACCCATGCTTTTATATCTACCAACGGAATCTTCTAAAATTTGGAATAAATCTTCATTACAGTGATCATAAAAAACACTTCCCTCAGGAGGGATATAACAAAATGCAATAAATGTGTGTTCTCCGGAGTTACAGGTACCTGTATTATTAATCTTAAGCCAGACAATACTGTCGTAGATATTTTCAACCACTTCAATTTGATCGGCCAGTTCTGGTTTGTAAAAAATTACTATACCACCTCCTCTACATACTGATCTTGGGAATGCAAAATGACTGTAACCCGAAAGCTGTAAAACATCAAATTCTTTTATCCAACATTCCGATACGCATACAATATCATACGATACTAACAAATTCCGGAATTCCGGATCCTCAAGTTTACCTATTAGACCCCTGCACACATTCCAGGAACACACTGAGATACCACTCTCCTGTCTGTCCTATCTCCCATACATCTGGGAATTACCATTCGTAGGGTTGGATCGTTGGGGAACAGAATGTGCTCTCCATGGCTGACCTGGTCCAGGAGGTACACGATGGATGCTGATAGTATCATTTTCTTCTTCTTACGCTTCCTGGACGTTTAATCATTGTGAAATGTTAAATTCATTCCATACCTGGGTTTTGTGTCTTCTCACTGAAAAGTATTAGAATAAGTCTAAATGCAAGTGACTTTCACTTTCGACTTCCTTCATAATGTTGAAGCGTTTCGTCGTTTTTCTTTCTTCTTTACATAAACAATTAATATACAGTATATATATATTTTTTTATCTAAATCAGAAAAGAATTTTGTGGTCAAACAATCCAACATATGAACTTCAATATTTCAATTTTCTTATTTACATATTATAGACATATTTACATATTATAGACATATTTACATATATTATAGACATATTTATATATTATAGACATATTTACATAGTATAGACATATTTACATATTATAGACATATTTACATATTATAGACTAAATATATTTTCAGACTAATGTCACTTATTTTAGGTGGAAAATTGCGAATTTTCTTGGATACTTAGAAGTTTCCTTTCATTGAACTGTTAATAAGGTCATAGGAGTGTATTGATAAACGAAAGTAGGAAGTACATCCCTAGTTGAAAATCCAATGTAGGGAGACAGTATCACAATTTCCGCATATTCTAATGTTTAATATTAAACTGATGAATATTGTATGTTTATTATTGACGGAACAGTGTTTTTCTCAATATTAAAGTATTTCAAAGCAATGCAGGCATTAGTTCAGGTTTTTTTATCAATGAGCTACATGTATCCATTTTTCTGTACTTCAGGAAACCGGCTACCTATTTCACTACTGTGAAGTTTTTCAAGGAAGATAACTCTTACCTGCAATTACTATGTGCATATGGTTTTATTATAAAATGTCAATTTTTAATCGTTTATAGATAATTTATTTGACATAATTTCAGCATTTATTAAATTGATATACATTAATGCAATACCAATCTATGGTAGTATCATTTTTATTGACACTATTTTGCAAAAAATTGTGTCTTTCATTTTTTTTCAAAAGTCACTCCTTTTTACATAAATTTCCATTTAAATTCCTTAAAATTGTGACAACCTATATTTTTTTTTGTGGCAGAAAATTTTCTTTCCTTCAAACCAATATAACTACAAAATTTGAAGAAATTCTACTGAGAAATGGCGACATAATCCTATTACCTTTTAATTTTAAGAGTACAAGAACAAAGGATTAAGTCAACCCTAAGGGTTTTTATATATCATATTGATAATAAATTATGTCTAGCGCGATGGGAGTATAAACAACACATTTACACCAATTAATTCATTAAAATATATTCAGATCATTTATTAAGAGCTGTTATTTATCAGTTTATATCGTATATGTGATGAAGTTATTAAAATTTGGTTATCATAATACCATGTCCAATGTTTCATATGACACATAGTAGAGAGCCCACTCTGTTCTTGTCGTGTGGCAAACGAAACAAGTAAATATTATTTATTACTTTGTCGAAATTATGAACGTACTAGACCAGCAAGTTTTGCATCTATCCAAGATCGGCTTTCCCTTGAAGTTTTACTGCTTGGTGACAACAATCTATCTTCTGTACAAAATAAAAATATATTTGAATGTGTACAAAGTTTTATTATTAAATCAAAGCGATTTGTATCAGTTTTCACATGGAAACTTATGTTTACGGCTTGCATTGTATTGATTGTATTGCTTAAGTAGCTAATGAGTTAGCGTTGAACTTGGTACCTATCTAATTATGTAAATTGTAGCTACTTTGTTGTGGTACACTATTGTTTTATTTTCTTCTGAATACGACATCAGTCTCGAAATTTTCTTTTTCCCTTCCTCTCTCCTTTATCTTCTTTACATTCTCCTACTTCTCCTCTGTATAAAATATTGTGGATAGAGTGAGAAAAATACCATTTTATATAACAAATATCGATAAAACTTCTGTCATCGGGGATGGTGAAATGGCAAACGGTAAACCTGTTTGCAGGGGAAGTAATTCAAATACGTATAGTTAATAATACTTGCGTCACCATAATAATCCAATAAACGGGAAATAATTATATAATTACGTTACAAACATATCTCCAATGTCAGGTAGCAGAAGTATAAATTTCTATGAATATTAAATGTTTTATTGTGTTTTTGGGGTGCTTTTGGGTGTTTTGGGGGTATATTTGGGTGTTTTTTTTGGTGTTTGGGGGTATTTGTTGGGGGTGTTGGGGGTGTTTTGGGGGTATTCTTAGGGTATTTTGGGGTGTTTTGGGGTAAATCGTGCTGCTGCAAATACACTACATGGCTTTATATGTCTCTGTACAGTATGTATAAAACGTGATAACCGGTCTTTTATCAAGTATGCAATGTATATATAGGGATTGAATCTGGATTTCCTTAGTGTTCATGCAAGTATTAACGGGGGAAAATTACTGAAGTGTGTAGCGTGGCTGCCGCTAGTGTTAACATGCCGCGTTCGTCATGTTCGTGGAAATTCATGGATAATAATGGATAAATCACCTCAGTTGATACTTAATAATATTAGAAACACACACACACACACACACACACACACAGATTAATTCCTTATATCGTCACTATTTTGATCACTGTGAGGACCCATATGTGACATCGAAATATTGTCAGTTTGAGCTTTGTCAGATTGATATCGTCGGTTTGCCAGACGACAGAACGTGCCACTGTTGTGAATATAGTCAACTGTAGTTCAAAATTCTTTATCTAAAAAAATTCTAATCTAGATAAACAATAAGACAAAGATACAATAATGAAAAAATAATAGTAAACAGTAGATCTTGCATTTTTTTTCACGGCGAGTTTAGTTTAACTCGAACGACAATTAAATTGCTCACTGAACAATAGGGATTTGGAAAATTTTAAAAGAAGTCCCTTGGAAAAACAGCCGTTCATACTAAAATATTAAGAGCTGGTTTTTTTTGGGTCACATGTACTACTATTAATCAATCACAGAACCTGAAACAAAGAGCAAAATCAAACTTGGAATTATATAAAATTTTAACTTTATGTTGTAACAATTATGAAACAAGTTATTTCAATTTATATTAATCACTCTTGGTGGCCCGGATATTAGCGCGCGGGGGTCTTAATGTGGGAGGAAACCCACGTGATCGGGCAGGTGACCCCATACCTTTTAACGTCCGATCGGTGAATCAAACCCCGGCCGCCTTGGTGAAAGGCAAATGCGCTACCTACTGCGCCACCCGACCACCCTAATACAATATAATACATGTACAATGTATATCTAAGTGTCGTGTATACGTCTTATACAGTGTTTTAATGGATTTACTGTGAGGAAGCGAGTTGTATGTGGACAGTTCCTACATAGAAAGGAGATAAGGCCAAATAAAACTAATATGTGTGTTTCAGGTCACAGGTCGGTAGGCAAATAGGCCTTATCTTATTTGAATTGAATTTTTGAATTTCCATGGATTGATATTACGGTTTTTTTATCAAATTTCATAATGTATTTCCACACATTATAATGGCTATTAATTTTGACAAGAATACGGTCAGACTTCTACAACAGAGAAAAATCACATTTCAAAGAGTGACTGTGCACTTTGCCTAGATGATAAATCAATTTTAGATACAATAAGGAGATAATAGAAGAAATTATGACAGCACGAAGAAAGAATTACTAGCAGCATGTTTGACATGTCCATAGATGACCAGTGGAACAATTTCAGATCGACATTGGCTACACTGATGAACAAGCACATCCCAATTAAGATGCTCAGTGGATTATAAACCAGCATGCCATGGATTGATGGGAAAATCAGACTACAATAAAACACACAAAAAAACACCCAGAGGATATAAGACGATACAAGGCCATAAATTCAAACACACAGAAGATAATCCGACAATCCTACTGGAAAAATATTGAAAATATGATTGTGATAGGTAAAGAAGAAGACAAGCAGCCCAAACAGAAAGCTTTCTGGTGGTATTTAAAGGCTCTAAGAAAAGATAACTCAAGTGTAGCCCCCTGAAGGAAGACGGGAAACTACATCCCACCGCAGCAGACAAGGCGAACGTCCTCAATAGGCAGTACAAGTCGGTGTTCACACAGAAGGACCTGTCATCTGTCCCAATGCCTTCCAGGTACGTTAAATCCTTCTATGCTGGACATCAACATAGAGGAAAAATGGTTAACGAAGCTGCTAAGAAACATCCATGCCAGTAAGGCGAGTGGCCCCGATAACAGCCCGGCAAGAATACTCAAAGACCTCGCCGAGGAAATATCACCTTTCCTTACAATGCTGTTCAACAACTGCTTAAGGTCTGGATCAGTACCAACAGATTGGGAAAAGGCAAATGTTACTGCAGTCCTTAAGAAGGGAGAGAGATATAAAGCGAGCAACTATCGACCAGTTACCCTGACATGTGTATGCTGCAAGATGCAGGAGCATATTATTGTGTCTAAAGTCATGAATCACCTCGACGAACACAGTATCCTGAATTATTGTCAACACGGATTTAGGGCCAGGAGAAGCTGTGAGACCCAGTATGTGACACTCTGCCATGAACTTGCGAGCAACATCGACTCCGGCCTACAAACAGATCCTATTATCATGGACTTCTCCAAAGCGTTTGACCGTGTGCCACACCAACGCTTGTTGAGGAAGCTTGACTTCTATGGCATACCGGGACCAAGTCATTCCTGGATAAGGAGCTTTTGGAAGGACGGACTCAAAAGGTAATGGTAGAAGGAACAACACCAGAAGTCGTCAGTGGAGTACCCCAGGTGACCTGTTACGGACCTCTCCTTTTCCTCCTATTCATAAATGACCTTCCCGACAACGTCACGTCTAAGGTCAGAATATTTGCAGATGACTGCATTGTTTACAGGTTAATAGGAGGAAAAGAAGATAGCGACATACTGCAACAAGACCTAGCAGAGCTGGCTGACGGGGAAAACAAGTGGGGAATGGAGTTCTATCCAGACAAGTGCAATGTCCTGAGGGTCACAAAGAACTGGAAGATCACAAAACCCCAGTACCATCTAAAAGGTCACTTACTTGAAGATACCAATACCAGCAAGTATCTTGAGTGGATCTCTCAGCAGACATCGCATGGATACATCATACCGATAGAGTTTGTAAGAAAGCGAACAGCTCTCGTGGATTCCTCAGAAAGAATCTGAAAATTTCCAACGATGACACCAAGGCCAAGGCCCATGCAGATTTCACACTTGTTCGCCCCAACCTGGATTACTGCGCAGCTGTATGGAGCCCCACACCAAGAACAAGATTGACCAGCTGGAAATGGTTCAAAGGAGAGCAGCTCGCTACACCACAAACAGATACCGTACCACCAGCAGTGTATCTGACATGATACAATTCTTACAATGGGAGTCACTGAAATTAAAACGCCTCAAGATTCGGCTTACAATCATGTACATAATTATTCATGATTTATTAGACATCCGAACCAAGAACTACCTGAAAGCCTCTACACCTTCCACCCGACGAAATCACTTCTTTAAACGTTGCTATCTCTCTTCCTCTAAAAATATTTTTAGGCATAGTTTCTTCCCATCAATTATCCCCCACTCGAACTCTCTCCCAGCTGCTATGATTGAGGCCCGCCTTGACATCTTTCAAACAGGGACTGTCTCCCCTTACCTTTTAAAGAACAATCTAGGCTGGCTTTTCATTCGGGCAATGGCGAGAGCTATGCCGGTTGGGGTTTGTTCCCAGGTGTCGCTACGGTAGCCAGACTGGTCGAGCTGTTGGCTATGGAACCAGCCGAAGAAACACACACACACGCACACACGCACACATTATATACACATACACTGTTTTCCGTCTTTCTCCTTTGAATATTTATTTTTGTCTGTTTTTAAGTAAGATGAAACGCTCCGCAACACTGTGTAATGGTCAAATGGTTGAAAGTGAAAGATGTAGATGTAAATACAAATTCTAGGGTCGGCAGGAAAATCTAGGGAAGGTCGGGATACCTGAAACATACACATACTTTGTTTCATGAAACACTAGAATAAGACAAGACTTTGCAGTTTACAATAAAGAGTTCTTACACATAACCTTTTAATTTTGGTATTGGTTATTGATGATAATAAACCGGATCATACAGATGATCTTAAATTATATAAGATTATAATCTACTTCATTTATAGCAGTTATTTGGGGAGGTGGAGGGGGGGGGGGGGCTTTTTTTCTTTCGACGCACATGAAACCTGAGCTAGCTTTGTATTTCATAAAGGACAACATAGACAGAATATATAAGAGAATTGAGTCTGTCCTACTTTCAACTGCGGTTTAGTGAAAGATCTAAAGGGAATTTAACGAATGCCATCAATAAGATTCATCAGTTTGAAAATATGTAATATCAAAGCTTTACTTTATACACAAACAATGTACGTATTAAATGTTTCGCAAGGTTTTAAGACCGACTGGTCTCTTTGTTGTATATTATTTGTGTATAAGGTAAAAATTTGAAATGAAACGTAACGAATGTTTCTAACAAAAGAATTTAAGCGTGAGGGAACATCCACCTATAGCTAAGTGGTTTCAAATAGGGTAAAACCTGAGACTCTGCCGAGGGTTTTGCACTTATTTGAAAATTAAAATTCCCGAGGATGGAATTACCCTATCCTACAAACTTAAGGATATTAAAGAGTATTTTTCTTACACCACTTTCTTACCCTGTACAGTCCCGTCTTATACCTAAGTAACGATAGGATTTTATTTGTTTGTGTTTAACGTTTACGTGCCGGGTTTTGTGTTGGAGGAAAGCCGGAGTTTCCGGAGAAAAATTACCGACCTACGGCCAGTACCTGGCGACTGCCTCACGTAGGTCTCGAACCCGCGACTAAGTGGTGGAGAGCTGGTGGTAGCAGAATGTCAGACGCCTTAATAACCATAAATGGTAGAACTAGAACTAGAACCACTTGGCCACAGCGGCCGCGGTAGGGATAGGAAAACAACATCCATCTAATAATACAACGGTGACGTTAATATAACTTGTTGTCCAATCCTTTTGTATCTTCGATCAATAAAATATGTCTAAACCTGAATGCAAAGCCCGACCGAAGTCGGCCAGAAGAGGTTCACAATGGGAATGCCTATAGTCTGCTGGAAAATCTTGCCACCAAACTCAATAAATATATTGTCAACAAAGAACTCAACCATTCTCACAACTTCATCTTAAGTACGTTTTATTTTGGACTTTGTTGTGTTTCTCACAAAATATACCCCCAAATAATAATTGACAACTATACAGATATATCACCGTTCGCCTTTTTGGGGAAAAAATATGATTCTCAAAATAAACGAAGGAAGGTATTCCTTAAACGCTTAATAGCAGCATTGATCTGCTTGGCATATTCTAGCATTAGGTCAGAGTCGACTTTACGGAAGAAAGCCTCGTTTGATAATTGGCGATCGGTCCCCTGAATGTAGTCCTTGATGTTCATGACGACAACTCTAGAACCTTATCAGCTGGTTTGATTACAATATCCATGTTTTGTTTGAGGGACTTTATTGCTTTGCGATCCACTTTTTAAAATTGAATGTAACTTGTTACACACAACCAGCTACAGGAAGTAGGCCCAATACACGCCCACTTCGCTTATGTTGTATCAAGGACAAGTTCGTCCTCTACCCGGCACCAGTTTACAAGTCGCTCCGACCTTGGTTGTACTTGGTTACATGTAAGTTGATGTTCCATCGCTAACACTTGGACCCCAAAAATGTGCAAGAAACACGACCTGAGTAAAAAGTGTTGGTCACGTTGACTCTGCAATATCACATACGTGTATATCGGTTCGAATTCGTGGATTCCTAATAATTACTTTGATAACAACATAACTGAATTTGAGATTATGCGCGCACATACATGTGGTACAACCAATAAATTTCATGTAATATTTTAGAAAGGGGATAGATTACTTATTGCTTATTAAATCCCATTGGAACGCATTCACTGTAAGCTAATTGCACAAATATACTTCTTGTATAGGATAAATAGGTTTCAGAAATCTTGTTTAGTAAGTTTCATACAAATGTTGAAGTTTAATTTGTCTTGAGTGATTTAATTTTTCCTGTTAAAATAGATGAGGCATGTACCAGCTACATTTATATATGGTTGGTACGTTAATGAAAAGAATCCTGTGGTTTTTTATAAGCACTTCCTTGACCTTATAAGTAAACACATCTTGACATACAGTCCAAATCTCCTGGACGATAATAACATACTATCTCTTAAAGCCCACATCTCATGCTCTTCCCTTCTAACATCATGTGATTATTCATTATTCAGTTCATTATCCATAGCCGGGTTAGCGTGATCACGTTCTTTATACTTCAGATTCCTCGGCAAAGTATTCGCGTTTTCTTGCTCAGAAAAATAAAGAGGTTTGAAGACACTTTACAACAAAATACCGCAGGTTTTGTGTGGGGATAGTGGATAGATTGGATAGCCATTGTCAAGTCACTGATATAATGAAGCTACAAGTTCCTTTAGGAGTAACACTGATATAACATATCTTACGGGGTGCTAATAGTACATGTCCCACTATATTTAAATAGTTTCTAGGCCGACCAATAGAGAATACAGACATTTAATCAAACGCCTTTTAAAGAATCTTAGTTTATTACAACTGATGCCAACAAACAGAATAAAAGCTATTATTTACTAGCCAGCTACCCGAGGTCTCTGAGATATAAATCATATCATGTGTTTAGAATCTAACTTTCTGAATTGTATGTTTATAATGATTTTACATGTCTGTTATGACATCATCGATATCTTTTTATGTCATTTCTATGTTTTCTTCGTTCTTATTGATACCCTTTTTAATATAAAGTTCTGTTTTTATTTTTTTAAATATATTTTATAAAAGTATACATATTTATTTTGAATATACAAGGAGTATTTTTCTTATCTTTAATTAAAATCTAACCATTGATAATAAAACAACTAAATGATAAGTGTTGCTCGATCTAAGTTTTAAAGCGTAAAAAATACAAGAGTTGTGCCCCCTAGTACCTTTATACGGACTATAGCCCATTACATTTAATTACTTTTTTGTCTTAATTGTTATTTTTCTTGATGTAATCAATTTTATGCAAAAATGGATATACACTTAATTAACAGATATTTCACAACTCGCCTGTTATCCCAAAATTATGAAAGTTTTTTTTCAAATCACTACTTCACATTATAAAATAATTAGTAATCATAATATGCAGATATCATAAATTCTAACATACAATATAGTTTTTTATAATACCACAATGCATGCAGGCATAGAATACGTGACTTATAAACTGAACACATACAAATAAATCCTGAGTGATATGATTGATATAAAAGATATACCAGCATTCAATATAACAGAGGTCAAATAACGAATGCCTTTGTTTATACACTTGCCAGTACACAGTAAACCCACCACGTACAGTAGTATACCGGAATGGATTTAGGGACTACCAACATTTGCTTATTGGCTGCTCTAGTTGCGTAAGACCTTGTTAAGACCTTTGTCTTCTGAGCATGTTTTGGAATATTTTTACTGTAGTTTTTTTGCGTATTTTGCGAAAGATTCGTAACGTAAGATTTAAACACGTAAAATGTAATCACTGCAAAACAAAAAAAAACACTCCAATTATCTTTCACGTTGTGCTAGAGTACCAGATTACCTGAATTGTGTTAACAAAAACTGTTAATGTCTCAGTCTGCGGCGATGATCTAGAAGGTTCTATTTTTGTAGTGTATGGTGGACAGGTAAGTGTTTACCCGTAAAATCGGCGAGTTCTTGTCACTAATGAAGATTCTTTTAGTGGGCTCGGATAAGAAGCAGTTTTGATGACTAGTTGACCCGCAACTCGCTCAAAAAATTAATTCGAATATTTTTTAAGGTAGAAGCCTTTTCCTCATTGCCCCGATTCGCAAAAAAGAGACCAGCAAAAACAAATACCGAGAATTTAGCGAAAAAATCACTACAACAAAAATATACCGCTTTATGATATAACAATTTCGGTAAAATTATAAACTACGTCAACTAAAAATGATAAAGGTTTTTCTCGAAAAAGTGTGACTTTATGGAGAAATATACTCATAACCATAATACCATAATACTCTAAAATTTACATATATATATAATACACTCAACTGTTCTGTTTCACTATGTCTTGAAAAAGGAGCGGAACGCTCCGAAAAATTGACAACCTAAACTTGTCCACACTGTTGGAATTACTTCTTTGCCCCATATAATACATCACTGATGTACTTTTGTAACATGTTCTCGTGACACAATTATATATTAAACTTATTCAACATGTAAAGTAATTTATTTATGATTCTAAATATATTTTTTATTGGTTGTTAGGAATTAATATACTTATATATATAAATTAACCCAAACAATACTTAACAAATCTTCAGTAAAACTTTGGCACAACGAGTACTACGGAAATATGGCATACAGAGGTGATGGCATACCAGTTATCACCAGAGAACAAGCCACCAGGAAGGACTTGATAACATTAAAAAAAACTAACGTCTACCCCAGAAAAAAAACCCATACAGATTTGGCATCGCGGGTATTTTGAGCCTTTCGGTGTAATTCGTCTGTTTCTGCCGTTGTATTTGAAATGGTCTGTAAATAGTAGCAAACACAACCCAGTTCAACACGATATTGCCTTCCAGTCGTAAGCGTAAAGCAAAATGACACTAAGTGGTTCAAAAACAAAGTCACCGATACCCGACCCACACACAGCTATACCTGTGGCAAGAGCTCGGCGACTGTTAAAGAAGTAACTCACCATCAATATCGATGGTTCATACACGAGTCCTAATCCTGTACCTGAAAATAAAAAGCAAGTTATATCTATTATTGAAACGTTTTGTACATAAAACACAAGTATGTTGAAACTCTTAATTGGTCTAAATTTGATATGCCTTTTAATTTGAAACGATATCAAAGAAGTTTTGCAAATAACTGCAATAAGAATGAAGAGTCCTGTTTGCCTTTTGCTGTGAAACTGAAACACAGATCAACTATTCTACAGACAGGTTTCTCTGCAATAGGCCAAGACCAAAAATCATTGACAACAATACGATAAACAAGACCTCTTTTGTCTGCTAACTTGTTCCAAAGGACACGACTTAATTTATATGTAAAACTAAAAACACGACAAGAAGTCGCTTCATACAACGGGAAGGTGGTATAGCTTCCGTTCTTTTTATTATTACATTCGTTTACACTTCGTACGTTTATATAACTTCGAAATGAATCTCTGTAGAATTATGACATCAGGATTTGGAGAGAAAGTGGAGAGGAACAGACCCAGACTGGCTACGACAGCTCCCACGATAGCCACCCTCAGACACTGGAATCGTTGTTTTATCACTCCAACCAATGGACCTATACAAAGTTGAATCGAAAGAAAGACTCAACATCTCCACTTAAGGGAAAAAGAAATGAAAGCATCTCATTCACGTCGGCGCTTTAATTATGATTAAGGATACTGATTCAATGTTAACAATCTAAGCAAGAAACAAATCCTTCTGGTTGTCATATTTTCTGTAAAGAACATAGAATAAGCCAAGCAACAAAAACGTCATAGTGGAACTCACAATGTCTATACCAAATGTAAGAATTACAGAGATATAGGAACCGTAACGAATACTTATGTTTTATTTTGATTTGCATCGACTTTAGAAATATACAGATGGTGTCGATGGTTTTATACGAGTATATGCTCACCTTTGTTTCGAATGAGTATACTTTTCCTCAACTCTACTTTCTGATGACATTGCTTGTTGGCGGATAATACAAGTAGCAGTCGTTATAATATATAAATGGACTTTGATTTTTTTTTAATAAATAATGGCTCTATGATGTATATATTGCTACATCTCGTGCACAAATTAACCTGCATTTAACTAAAAAGATTTGTTATACCGACTACTGGAAAGAGTCCACTGATAACAGAACCTAGCATCTGCGTTTTGCCTTTTACTGCCACCGAAATGTTCCAGGAAGTCATCATAGAAGATTCCATACGTAGATAAAACAGGAAGTTGTGCATGAATGATGCGAAAGTTACCATCCATCCCCATCCGCTATCTGGAACTGTGAATGAACTTTTCAGAACTTTAGAGTCACCATTCTGAACAGAGTATACCCTATTTTCTGAGCTGTCATTCGGAATAGTAGCTCTTTCATTCAAAACGTCGTTTGCCTTCTCTGTAGCGTGACAGGATGCCTTTTAAGGTTATAAGATTATATATGACTCAAAGAGTTAGGTTAATATTATCCTGGTTTTGTTTTCTTTTACAGATATCGTCTGACAATTTCATTATGAGGTCTAAAATCGTTGAAAGAAATGATTACCGTAGATGCGATTCCCAATATTAATATATTTTATAAAGACATATTCAATTAAAACTTAGTTTGCTTTCTGACCAATAATACAGAAATATATGACGGAAAGTAAGCAATTTCAAATAAGAACACTTTCTTGGATTCAAAAAAACTTATTGCGACATTCTTATTCAACTTTCTGATAATAATCCATCCTTATGAAATAGGAATATAATCTGTTCAAATCAGAATAATTAATTACACATATTTATAAATTTAGCGTCTTTTGTTTCATATCTGTTATATCTATCAAAAACTTAATCCGGAAATTAAAACAATGACACAGTGCAAGAAACTTTCTTTTACGTAACTTTTGCAATTAGCGTTGTAGGTTTGGAGAAAAAGGTTAAAAATATAACAACTAAAATAAGTATGTATACACAACATGTTTATATTGTGTATAGTAATGACATATAAGTTGATATGATGAAGGCAATGAAAAGGGACTCTTTTTCACTCTGTCTTAACACTTAAAATACAGATATGAACAGCCGAATCATTTAAAAACCTTTTTGTTTTACTTCTTTTATTTGGCAAGGTTTTCACATTTCTGAAAAAATTGGTTAAATGCTATTTGCTTGACCTTCGGACATGTCGGACATGTCGTTATTAGTACATATACGTACCGAAGAGCCTTTAAGCTACTCGAAACGTGAAGTCTACATTGAAGAGTAAGGTAAACTTCAGTTCAGCACAGGGTTGCCTGGGAACGTGCATGACTTCAGTTTTTATACTGTTCCTACTTTTTCTGTATACAATTTTTCGGTGATCAAAGAAAGGACTTTTCTTAGCCTCAGTCTGAGTCTTGTAAGGAACAACACGGAACGTTGTCGAGCAGACTCGACATAGATACCTCAAGAGGCCTTTTAGAGATTGCCTTCTGGGGCGGAGTTTGTGGGGACACTGATGAAGCACTCGCTTTTACTCATTGTCTGTTAGTTTCTGAGTCGAATTTTTGGGACCATTATGGTTAAGAGAGAGCCGGGATGCCGGAATATGATACTGCTGATAAAGGATTTCAGGAAATTTCACATAGAAAAGGCCAGCTCTATTGCATGTTCAGCCAGATACTGTAATATTCATAAAAGATTGGACCTCTCTCTCGCCAACCAGAACTTTGGTATTCATAAAATGGCATTATTTAGTGATTAAAGTAACTGACACAAATCTTACAAAATTATCTCCCCTTATTTAGTGACTAAAGAAAGCAACACACATCTAACAAAACTTCTCCCCGTTTTATTGGTACAAGTAATTAACACAAATCTATCAAACCATTTTCCCTGATTTAGTAACATACGTGATCAAACTTGATATAAAGGACAGTACTCATTAAAGTCTAAAGTCACCATTGTACTTCAGGCAACATATAATAAACTTCCAACAGAAAGTCTCTTCTACTATTTTGAACCACCATACAGATAACTTATTTCTGAAAACAGTGTTACTACAGGCATTTCCCCTAAGATCAAACGTTCTACCTCTGCTGTAGTGTACCGCGACTGTCAGGCCTCTATTTTGGACATCGATCCACTAACAAGATATGCATCCATTGGAGTGTTGGATTACATTGTTGATAGTACGCTGATCGGTTTGCTCCTTTGGTGTATGAATATTTGTCACGCGACTGCTGTTCGCGTCACTTATGCAGAACTTCTCTGGGGCAAAAGGTAAGAAGACCTCTAATCACCACATTGTTTTTTTTTAATTGTAATAACATACATGTTGTATGGTGTTAAATAGAGAGAATGGCGTATTTTGCCCCCCTCTTACAATAGTCATGTTGCCAATCATATATATGGCTAAATGCCTACATGTAGTTTTCGCCAGTGTGATGTGACATATATTGTATACATATGACATGTAGGTTATACATGTGACATGTAGGTTATACATGTGACATGTAGGTTATACATGTTTTGATGTTATGTTTTGTTTTAACAAAATAAACGGCCAATTTCAATCAAACTGCTGATTTACTGGTTTTCATTTATTTGACTATTGTACTATTGAACATAAAGCGATGTTGTTTGGCTGGATAGAAAAACACATCAAGTTTACATTACAAAGCTTGCAGTAACGAGAAACTGCGTCTGCATAAACATGTCTGAAACGTTACACTACCATATATATTTCATAGCCTCCCACAAAACAAGCTACATCACTACCAGGTACGGCTACCCCTCTCACGGACGTCTGCTGACAGCAATGATTTAGGCCGAAATCAGTTAAAAACTTAAAACAGAAATGTTAATATAATATGCAATTCAATAACTTTCACGTTACCAAATAAACCGTTAATTCAGGATGCTACAGGAAATATACACAACAAACATATTTTCAATTAGTACCCATTTTATTTAACAAGGGAGAACAGACAACAAAGCTATTACTGAAAGAGAACTCAGAACGGACATCAAGTATTTCGTCATACAGCTGATTTGATAATTATTTACATATTTTTTAATTTCACCATTAACTTATGATACAATATTTTACTAACTAACTGTTTTCTTTGTTATTGATACAAGTTAAAAAGGATGAAGTTATCCATTCGTATAAAATAATATAATATAGAAGTAGGAAGATTAAGGCTCTCCATGGATCAAACTGTGGTTCCCTTCCTTACTTAACCAAGGGAGTACCCACTCAGTACTGTAATTCCCTTCCTTATTTAACCAAGGGAGTACCCACGCAGTACTGTGGTTCCCTTCCTTATTTAACCAAGGGAGTACCCACTCAGTACTGTGGTTCCCTTCCTTATTTAACCAAGGGAGTACCCACTCAGTACTGTGGTTCCCTTCCTTATTTAACCAAGGGAGTACCCACTCAGTACTGTGGTTCCCTTCCTTATTTAACCAAGGGAGTACCCACTCAGTACTGTGGTTCCCTTCCTTATTTAACCAAGGGAGTACCCACTCAGTACTGTGGTTCCCTTCCTTATTTAACCAAGGGAGTACCCACTCAGTACTGTGGTTCCCTTCCTTATTTAACCAAGGGAGTACCCACTCAGTACTGTGGTTCCCTTCCTTATTTAACCAAGGGAGTACACACGCAGTACTGTGGTTCCCTTCCTTATTTAACCAAGGGAGTACCCACGCAGTACTGTGGTTCCCTTCCTTACTTAACCAAGGGAGTACCCACTCAGTACTGGGGTTCCCTTCCTTATTTAACCAAGGGAGTACCCACTCAGTACTGTGGTTCCCTTTCTTATTTAACCAAGGGAGTACCCACTCAGTAGAACATTAAACAATATTTACTTCATATTAGTATGCCATTCCGAAGTCCTCATAGCATTTTATTTTTTTATTCAAATGATGAAGTTTGCTCCCTTCAAGTTACAAATGTACATGGCTCGGTCAGCAGAAACTGCCAGATCATACCTTGGCCCATCGTTTTATTATGTAAATCAACTGTATAATGTACGAGTTTTAATATACGTGCGAGTCTTTTGTTCGAAACGTTGTATTTGTCCAATGATTTCTACATATGGGTATCTGCTGTGACAATTGAGACGCAAGTTTGCCGTTGTGTGACATTTGAGCCATGTGTGTGATTTTGTTGTTCGTTGATGTTTTGCTTCCGTCGTAAGATCATTCGAAGAGGAAAGCATAATCCGCCACCCAGCGCTACCGTGACCCCAGCCAGGTAGAACACTGCTGAAGTTTCCTGTCACGTCGGACAAAAAACCTAAAATAACAACTAGCCATTATTCATCAATATGTCATCACAACTCATTATAATCTTATTGTTCTCTGAATTTTTCAGACATCGAAGTATTTTCATTAGATCTGTTATTTTATATAATAAGCTAAACATTTATGTTTTACTTAGCGAGCTCAACATGTGTTGGCATTGTTGTCATCTCTACATCTGCACCTGCGGTGTTTGCCTGTCATAATCCGGTCGATATTCACGATTTCCTTAAGTATCACAACTTTCGTGATGAATACGCTAATTATTACACCGATTCATATATTGCTGCGAGCGTTGTTCTGTAGTCATCAGAGTGATCTTATTGAGAAATAATACCATTCCCTGTTCGATATGAATATTGATATTTTGATCATGCTCAATTTGTGTGCCTATCCAATGCTCAATGTGTGTGCCTATCCAATGCTCAATGTGTGTGCCTATCCAATGCTCAATGTGTGTGCCTATCCAATGCTCAATGTGTGTGCCTATCCAATGCTCAATTTAGTTAAGGATTTGACATTCTTACGAATTACCATAGATCTACCAGTCTGTATATGACCTTTTGACCTTTTGACATTAAACTTGTACAAACAAACAAACATGGCGAATGTCATTGATAGAACAGAAGTCGGTTTACCGTCCAGAATATATGGTTCTATTTTGCCCTAGATTTATTGATCATAGGTTTGAACGAAACGAAATTTACCAGTAACTAGTAAAGATATAAACATATTTCACGAAATATAAGTGATCCGAGGTATCATATACACGAAGATAGTAAATATACCAACCTTATAAAGAATTAACTATCACTCCTTACCTGTTATAGGTGATCCAAAGACAGCGGAAACTCCACCGACCAATCCCAAAAGGCCGAATAAAGTCGACATATTTTGAATTCCTTTAAGCTTTATCAAAATTATTGGACCTAATGAAACAAATGTCCCTAGAAAAAATTACAAAACCGTCATTGAATATGAACGTGCTAGATAATCTAAAATACAAATTTGAAGTTTATAAATGACGTCTTTATGATCTAAAGCTCTGTACGTATTCTTCCTTTTGCATTACGCAATTGTTAACTTATTTATTCTGTATGAGTCATACTATACGTTAAGTAAGATAGTTACCTATAGCTGATCCAAAGACTGCTGCACAAGCAGCAAGGGCCCCAAATGAAGTGTAATACGGTACAAAGAATGTGGCCACGCCTCCTAAAACCAGCATCGCACCGTTGATAAGGATACAGTCTGCCCAGGGTCGATCTGTCACGAAGCCAATCACAACTCTCACAAGTGTGTTGAAAATCCCAATGGTCGATATGAGAAGTGCCCCTTCAGAAGCTGGTAAGCCTAACTCCTTAGCAAACGATGGCAGGAAATTAAACGGAATGTAGATTCCTGTAATCAAGGAATTAAAATGTGATTGCTGATTTACTGACGGTATAGTATTTATGTATACATGTAATTTAGTTTGTTTTACTACAATTTGCTGCATAAGTAAATCAAATCAGATTAACAAGTGTGCTTAAATAAACGCAGTCGGCATAGAAAAAATGCTTTTAATCATTTGAGATTTATTTGTCTGTTAAAAAAAATAATATATATATTACTATGTACTACTCGTTAAGAGACAAATATTAAGTGAACTTTGACAAAACAATCACTAAATATAAATGACATACAAAAGCTGTATCGTACCAATTGTCACTAGAAAACAGGAAACCAGGTAAACAACCACGGAGGGACTCGATAACATCGAAATTCCTAAAGTCTGCCTTACCCGAGTACAAATACATTTAGCATTTGAATTTTCATTCTCTTCGGAAAATGTGGTTTGTCCTTTAGGTCTTCTCTGTTGCACTTCAATTGGTCTGTAAACAGCACCAAACACAACACCATTCAGCACTATAGCGGAGATGATCCACATGGCGCCTTTCCAGCCGTAGGCATCCAGCAATAGGACACTAAGTGGTGCGAAAACAAAGCCACCGATACCCGACCCACACACAGCTATCCCTGTGGCAAGGGCTCGGCGCCTGTTGAAGTAGTAACTCACAATAAGTATCGCCGGTTGATATATGAGCCCGAACCCAGTACCTGAAATTAAGTATGTCAGTAAGCAGTCTTAATCTAACTTAAGATGTATTTTACAGCAACAAATCTTAGGTTCGAAAATCACTTGCAGCAGGAAGCTAAACATTATACATTGTGACATGTATTGCTCAAATCTAATCAGTTGTTCAAATGGGTAGTCTATTACGTTCATTGCAAAACAATGTCACTGCGGATAGACTACTTAATTTTGTTGAAATGTAAAACGATGTTACAATGTCGATATGATACATTGATTATAATTACCCCCGACAATGCCGTACAGTAGAATCATGACATCCAGATTTGGAGAGAAAGTGGAGAGGAACAGACCCAGACTGGCTACAACGGCTCTCAGGATAGCCACCCTCCGACACTGGAATCGTCGTTCTAACACTCCAACCAATGGACCTGTAGTAGGTATACTCTTAGAACACAATTGAATTTAAACATGGATAACTTTCATACCTTCACCACCTAAAGATAAATTCGAATCTGATGAAGTTACAAACAGACAGAGCAATAATACATTTTCCTGCTTTTTAGAGTGTTGTTTACTTGTCTGACAATACCAAGCTAGTGGCACGACCATCAGTACCTGAAGTAGTATATGATAAATCAAGAATTTCGGGGTGAAAGAGAGCAATTTATATTATGGTTGATGTTGTTTCAAGAAATTTACCTGTCAGAGAGTTAAATGTATTTTGTTTACCTTCACTTAGATTGGCTGTAGTCTTCTTGTTTTGACTTAATTTCCGATGGTAGTATATAATAGCAGCGTATTGAAATATCTCGACGTTTTGCTTAATAATAAAATGAAATGTCATTTTAATAGTATACAAGTTACCTTTAGTACGCCTAACTTGCATATATTCAATAGGAAAGAAGCACAATAATACGTCATACCAATCAATGTTAATATTCAACCGATGATAGAACCTAGCATTTGTGTTTTGCCTTTACTGCCACCGAAATGTTCCAGGAAGCCATCAGAGAAGATTCCAAATGTAAAAATAACTCCACCCAAAATGAAGTTGTGCATGAAGGATGCAAAAGTCACCATCCATCCCCAACCGCCATCTGGAGCTGTACATTCAGTCATTGAATCCATCTAGAATAATTAGGGTTTGCATGACAAATCTACTATATATAAAAATAATAAGACGATACTGAAGGGTCAACAAAACTGTTATTCATGCTCATAGTCGATAACAAAACTTAGTCAAACTAATGATACATGAAGTTTTACATGGAGACCTTTTAAAAAATCAAGGAGAGCAAGACCACCTTTCTAAAAGGATAAACGTCTTCGGCTTCATCGACAAGATCACCGCCATGGAAATCGAGGAAAAATCCAAGTGATGTTTCGTCCTCAAAGACAACAAAGTACTCTAATATGCGAAATGGAAAAAAAAACACCCGCCTTCATATCGCACAAGGAGATGAAATACTGGCATGAGATTTAACTTGCCTGTACTCTTAATAATCCTGGAACTTTCGAAATATTGTGCTACAATTTCGTCGATCAGCAGTCGACATATTTTACGGAAATTACGAATTTTGGCGCAAGCCTTAAAATACCGATCTAACATCAATAAGTAAACACTGTTTGATGAAGATGTTACAATCAAGAATAGGAAAGTTCATTGTCGAAAGCACGATATCTTCAGGTTCATCGTACAGCTAAGTAGTGGGTCGTTCCTGTTTGTCTGGTTTAAAAGGGTGAAAGATGGCGATGTAGAAGAATCGGCAGTGTCCTTGATTCAATAACCTTCGTGTTATTTAAGGACAGTTCATCATCGATATATTTTGCAACCAATCCTAATAAGCTCTTCAATAAGTTCAGTATCATATTATAAAACCAAATGAGTAAGAAGAGAGCTCTATTTATTTCCATATTAATGGAAAATAATACAATATATTGTAATTCATGAACTCGTCGATTCCCAAGGTTTTATCCTTATCTCATCATGATCTTTGCCATGCTTTTTACCAAATACTTACCAAAATAATTTTCATTAATTTCATCTTTGTAATTTCATAATCAGGAATTGTTTTAATAACATCATACAAATGTAAAATTGACATCAGTTAATATGATATGCTATTTACGATGTTAAGTAAATTTCGCATTTCGATGACTTTCACATTGAGATATATAAACATGTACATGTCTTGAAACAAAACGTTTGTCGTAATTTCTTGTAAGCATATTTCAATCAAACTCAGTTTATCTCCCTACCAGTCGTTTCTGTTTCACTCAGACCTACCTTTACACAGAATGAAAATCCACTGAAAATTGTCGACACCTGCAAACATCACTGTTTCTGCATCACTAATTTCACAGGACCAGTGTACTCATATATACATATAGATATATAGAGCATTGGCGTGCTTTCCCAGTGTCTTCTTTCTTGTTTATGACATTTTTATACCTTTTTCTTTTGTTAAAATTTTACAAAGCTGCGCTACCAGATCAACGTATCTCATATTCCTCAAACATCGTCAGCTTAAAAGCATTTTTGAATATCAATTTTTCGACCGTCTACGTATTTCATCTTCTTTGTTTTCTTAGGCATCAATATGAATCCCAAAACATACTTATGTTATTTTAAATTCTTATCATCAAATACATTACCGTATGTATGTTTATGAATTTTTACCAGTATTTTAAGTCAAGATGATAGTATTGTGTGCACCTTAGCAACTTGTTAGTATCGATTTCATGTAACAAAAGAATTTTTCGGATGACGTAATGTGAAGGTCTTCTGTATGTTTTGCAATGCATGATTGTCTGATTTCTCATATACTGTTAATGTACGTTAAATCTTGCATTGGTGCATAACGATTAAAAACACAGTATGAACTTTTTTGCAATTCTAGAAACAATTAAATTAGCTTATTTACCATGGTTGTCACGAATATAATGACATCAAACTAGGGTGTGACAAATGGCCTTAGGTTTATTTCAGTCATGTTTTCATATCTGTTGTTTGGTTTGGTTTGATTTGATTTTTTAACGTCCTTTTAACATCTAAGGTCATTTATAAGCGCGCATGTGTGTATGTGTGCTGGAGGCAGGGTATGTCGGTGTACTTGCTGCCTCCTTGTGTTAGCACGGATCTGATGTCGACTTTATAGTGCTATTTTATTGAAGTACCATGCTGAAAGCACCCGGCACAGCATTCCACTCGGTCACACCATACTGACAACGGGAATAACCCCCAACTACCATTTTTAAGGACTTTGGTATGTCCCGGCCTGGGCACAGAACCTATTGCCTTCCTCACCTGGGGGAACGGTCAATATTAAAGTCAACAGTGAGGAGTTGCAAGGCGCTAGGAATTAAAAGGTAACTAGAAGTAGAAAGAAATAAAAAGATCCCAAATATTGCAATGGTTGTAGAAGATTTATTTTTGTCGCTTTTGTGTCCCCAGGTAGAGGGCACAAACGCAAACCCCCAATTCTGCGGGAGATTCCCACATTAGTCACCTCTTACAATACATGCAGTGGGTAACAACGGGTGTATTATTTTCTAGATCCCCGGCCTGCAGTGGTTCATATCTGTTGTAGTGATTCATACACTTAACTTATCTCGTTAAATCGAAACCATCACGCTTGCTATACAACTAAGTTGTAAGCCGTCAGGCCCCTGTTAGTCATGTAGTAAGGAAATATCGAGCTTTATTAAATGATAATTGATAGTAAAATTAATAAGAATAGGTTTAATAAACTATAAACTGTTTTTAATAACACAGGTTGAAAGGAAGGGTTAGTTTTGGAAAAAATAAATAATGTGGCCAAATAGTAGTTTTTCATATTATACTAACAACTACTCACGACCTTTGCTTCAAAAACTTGTATTGTACTATTGATATATCAAAAAACTTGTATTGTACTATTGATATATCAATAGTACAATACAAGTTTTTTGATATATCAATATTACAATACAAGTTTTTTGATATATCAATATTACAATACAAGTTTTTTGATATATCAATATTACAATACAAGTTTTTTGATATATCAATAGTAAAATAGTACAATACAAGTTTTTTGATATATTAATAGTACAATACAAGTTTTTTGATATATCAATATTACAATACAAGTTTTTTGATATATCAATAGTAAAATAGTACAATACAAGTTTTTTGATATATTAATAGTACAATACAAGTTTTTTGATATATCAATAGAACAATACAAGTTTTTTGATATATCAATAGAACAATACAAGTTTTTTGATATATCAATAGAACAATACAAGATTTTTGATATATCAATAGTACAATACAAGTTTTTTTATATATCAATAGTACAATACAAGTTTTTTGATATATCAATAGAACAATACAAGTTTTTTGATATATCAATAGAACAATACAAGTTTTTTGATATATCAATAGAACAATACAAGATTTTTGATATATCAATAGTACAATACAAGTTTTTTGATATATCAATAGTTCAATAGTACAATACAAGTTTTTTGATATATCAATATTACAATACAAGTTTTTTGATATATCAATAGTAAAATAGTACAATACAAGTTTTTTGATATATTAATAGTACAATACAAGTTTTTTGATATATCAATATTACAATACAAGTTTTTTGATATATCAATATTACAATACAAGTTTTTTGATATATCAATATTACAATACAAGTTTTTTGATATATCAATATTACAATACAAGTTTTTTGATATATCAATAGTTCAATAGTACAATACAAGTTTTTTGATATATCAAAAAACTTGTATTGTACTATTAATATATCAAAAAACTTGTATTGTACTATTGATATATCAAAAAACTTTACACGTGGAAGTGTCTCCTTTTCATGGTGACTGTCATTTATAATTGCTTATGTATATATTGCAGATTATTGGCAAGACCCAGTCTCTCAGTAAACTTTATATTATTGACAATATATTGCAGATAATAAAATAATAAAAATAATACAAGAACGATAACAATTACAGAGTCCTTACATAAATTCGTCTCCTTACATTCAATAAACGGCGATACGGTGTGTGCTTTTATTGTACTTACGAAATGTCTGTGTTATCCTCTTTTCTTTTGTTTCATTTGATTTTGACGAGGACATGTAAGCTTAATAAGGATATATTTTAAACCTACAAATAGTTTGGGGGGGGGGAGGTTCAAAATAAAAAATAAAAAGAGTGCGGCAGGGTTCTTTCCATCGACGACGTAAACATTGACAGGAATTAACCCACTACACCATGACACATCATGGTTGTTTAATGAACAAAGGCTTGCCGTGTGATATTGACACGTGCTCATGACTACAAATGTACATTTCGGTTTAACCAACTACACCACCGCATTAAATATTATATAAGCGTAGATTTTATTTGTCTTATTCAAACTTTCTAAGTTGCCTTTATGTTGCAAACAACATGTTTTAATTGTATCTTCAATTAACATCACGTAATAATTTAAGAGACGGAAATTTTGTTGTTTGAATATATCAATGTGCAATTCAAACAAAACGAAAAGGTAGGGAAGCGCGTCTTTTCTGCTAGCAAGGGTTTGATACGTTAACACTGTTCGCGATAAATTTCAAATTCCCAATGGGTCTGTAGTGTTTCACCGTTAAATTTCTATCGTTTTAAACTTCCCATCTCTTTATAAGTATACAACATCCCAAACTGAGTACCTTCGATTGTTTTTTCTCTGAGAAATTAAAGCGTATTCAAGGCTGATTAAATAATTTCACATCTTATTATCTGTAACAGTTCTACTTCGGTGTCGAAATGAAGTAACTTTATACAGCTCATATGTATTGAGTCATGATATGCCCATAAAGAGTTATATAGTGAAACATATCTTACTGTGTGTCGTTCAGTGTCACTGCCCATTTTTCAACTGCATATATGTGAAAACCTGACATGAAGTATATGACACAGTATGGTTGTTTAACTTTTATTTAGGACGGGGAATTGTAAGCAGGATAAGTATACATTTTAAACCTAAAAAAGAGGGGTTCGATCCATCGACGACGAAAATATTGACACGTGTTAATGTACATTCCGGGTTTTTGAGGTGTTTTTTTTATATAATTTGTCTTTTATCAGTCACAGCAAAAAGGACCTCCAGGGTTGCTGTTTCTCTGAGAAATTAAAGTGTATACAAGGCTGATTGGATAATTTCGCATCTTACTGTTTGTGTCGGTGTCGAAATGAATGAACTTCATACAGCTTATGGGTATTGAGTCATGATATGCCCCTAAGTGAGTTATATAGTGAAGCATATTTTAATGTGTGTTGTTCAATGATGTTGTCTATTTTTTATCTGCATATATGTGAAACCTTACATGAAGTAAGGTGATGAATAGATATAAAAGGACATCCATTTCTGTTGATAAATATATATATATATATATATATATATGAAAGGGAATCTTTGTTTGTCTGACGTTTTATCTATGTACAAATCATTACAAACGTTTATGTTATCCTGGCTCACCTAACTTGGCGAACGATATATTTGCAAAATCTTTACTTGGAGGAAATACAAATTTTATTTGAAAATATAATTTCAACAACACAAAGTGACCTACATTAGTAACGGTATGCGATTTTAGGTAAACCATGCGACTTAAAGATACACAGAAAAAATTGAACCATTATCAACATTGAAAACGGAGATTTGTTTTAACATGGACAGCCTTTTCTTTACTTTAGATATTCAAGAGGACATGTCATTGGTGCAGAATCCGCAAGCTAAACATCCTCCTAGAGTCCCAGAGATCTTCCTAGAGTTCCAGAAATCTTCCTAGAGTTCCAGAGATCTTCCTAGAGTCCCAGAGATCTTCCTAGAGTCCTAGAGATCTTCCTAGAGTTCCAGAGATCTTCCTAGAGTTCCAGAGATCTTCCTAGAGTCCCAGAGATCTTCCTAGAGTCCCAGAGATCTTCCTAGAGTTCCAGA
>NW_018480052.1:578269-598707 GCF_002113885.1 Mizuhopecten yessoensis | reverse complement strand
CCAGAGATCTTCCTAGAGTCTCAGAGATCTTCCTAGAGTCCCAGAGATCTTCCTAGAGTCTCAGAGATCTTCCTAGAGTTCCAGAGATCTTCCTAGAGTCCCAAAGATCTTCCTAGAGTCCTAGAGATCTTCCTAGAGTTCCAGAGATCTTCCTAGAGTTCCAGAGATCTTCATAGAGTCTCAGAGATCTTCCTAGAGTCCCAGAGATCTTCATAGAGTCTCAGAGATCTTCCTAGAGTCCCAGAGATCTTCCTAGAGTCTCAGAGATCTTCCTAGAGTCCCAGAGATCTTCCTAGAGTCTCAGAGATCTTCCTAGAGTCCCAGAGATCTTCCTAGAGTCCCAAAGATCTTCCTAGAGTCCCAGAGATCTTCCTAGAGTTCCAGAGATCTTCCTAGAGTCCCGGAGATCTTCCTAGAGTCCCAAAGATCTTCCTAGCGTCCCAGAGATCTTCCTAGAGTCCTAGAGATCTTTCTAGAGTCCCATAGATCTTCCTAGAGTTCCAGAGATCTTCCTAGAGTCCCAGAGATCCTCCTAGAGTCCCAGAGATCTTCCTAGAGTCCCAAAGATCTTCCTAGCGTCCCAGAGATCTTCCTAGAGTCCCAGAGACCTTCCTAGAGTCCCAGAGATCTTCCTAGAGTCCCAGAGATCTTCCTAGAGTCCCAAAGATCTTCCTTGCGTCCCCGAGATCTTCCTAGAGTCCTAGAGATCTTTCTAGAGTCACATAGATCTTCCTAGAGTTCCAGAGATCTTCCTAGAGTCCCAGAGATCTTCCTATAGTCCCAAAGATCTTCCTAGAGTCCCAGAGATCTTCCTACTATAAACCCAGAGATCTACCTGCTATAATCCAAGAGATCTTCCTAGAGGCCCAGAGATCTTCCTAGAGTCCCAAAGATCTTCCTAGCGTCCCAGAGATCTTCCTAGAGTCCCAGAGACCTTCCTAGAGTCCCAGAGATCTTCCTAGAGTCCCAGATGTCTTCCTACTTTAATCCCAGAGATCTTCCTATAGTCCCAAAGATCTTCCTATAATCCCAGAAAACTACCTGCTATAATCCAAGAGATCTTCCTAGAGGCCCAGAGATCTTCCTAGAGTCCCAAAGATCTTCCTAGAGTCCCGGAGATCTTCCTAGAGTCCCAAAGATCTTCCTAGAGTCCCAGAGATCTTCCTACTATAAACCCAGAGATCTACCTGCTATAATCCAAGAGATCGTCCTAGAGTCCCAGAGATCTTCCTATAGTCCCAAAGATCTTCCTAGAGTCCCAGAGATCTCCTAGAGTCCCAGATGTCTTCCTACTTTAATCCCAGAGATCTTCCTATAGTCCCAAAGATCTTCCTATAATCCCAGAGATCTACCTGCTATAATCCAAGAGATTTTCCTAGAGTCCCAGAGATCTTCCTATAGTCTCAAAGATCTTCCTTGAGTCCCAGAGATCTTTCTAGAGTCCCAGAGATCTTCCTACTAGAATCCCAGATATCTTCCTACTATAATCCCAGAGATCTTCCTAGAGTCCTAGAGATCTTCCTACTATAATCCCATAGATCTTCCTAGAGTCCCAGAGATCTTCCTATTGTCTCAAAGATCTTCCTAGAGTCTCAGAGATCTTCCTAGCGTCCCAGAGATTTTCCTAGAGTCCCAGAGACCTTCATAGAGCCCCAGAGATCTTCATAGAGTCCCAGAGATCTTCCTAGAGTCTCAGAGATCTTCCAGCTGTGATCACTAACATCGCTGATGTGACCATTAATTTCATCAAATAGTTTACACAAAAACAGGTTAGTCATAATACTTATCTGGTGTTAAAATTTCACTTCATAGACATATTTTTTTGGAATTGTTGTTCAATATAATTAATTGTTGAATCATTGTATTTGAATGAAGTCATCGCTATAGAATACACCCGTATAGAGAATATCAACATGCTATAATTATACACGTATAGTGTTCACCCTCCGAATGGTTCGTAGACGGTAATGTATTAATATCCTCACTGGCTTACATATATAAGCGTTCCAATGAACGCATCTAACACGATAAGTATGAACATGACAAGCCTACGGTTGACTTCACATTTTGATTCAAAATAAAAATCGCTTCCGGTGATTTTTATAACGACTCGACGTGCTCGAGTTCCATAGCGTAGAACGAGGACCTTTGGATATTAGCTTCCTCGAGGTGGTTTACAACACTGGAATTCTTTGAAATCTTGTCTTTTCGTAAAATCGCAAAGATGGAATCGAATCAGGTAATAGATATGTATCATTTTCCGTCTAGTACCTTTTTATGTTTATGGCGGTGAACTTGTGTGTTATTGGTGTGCATGTACATGTTTATATACACAGTGGTAATGTTGACATGTTTAACTCCAGCAGGCGTGTGAACTCGAGCATGATGTTATGTTACAACAAATAAAGCCAGTTAATGCTCTACAGCACAAACATTTTAGACAAAAATAAAACCGGTACACCTTCTTGCTGGTGATATTGAAACGATTTACATTGCTGCATCAATATATCATAATTGAAACCTAAGTATTTTAAAAGTTGTATATCATTTAACAGAATTTACTGTGATGGTGATAACGAGAAACCTCTGTTGCATGCAACAACAATGAAAAATAATTTCTACACATAGCATTTAATCTTAAGGATCCCCGTTCCAATTTCAAATCTATACCAGTGCATTTTCACTGGAAAGAAAACGGCTTCCCTGTAAGTAACTCAGATAGCTTTCCTGAGTCACAATAACCGTACTTTTTCACTGTATCTTTAGCTCACTTCAAACGTTTGGCCTTTTGTTTAGATGACAGCAAATCGGGGACCCATTGGGCACAAGGCTTCCTTAATTTCAAGCACATGTTCAGAATGTGATGTATACTGCATTCTGAAATGCCAAACAAGGACCATCATCAGTGATGCTGCAACACATTGCCAGTCTGGCCGTGTGTCGTCTTTGATATCAACTTTACCAATCTTGAATTTGTTTACCCACTAGAAAACAGTTTTCAATGTGACGGAGGAGGTGCCTTTTATACTACACAACTTTGCATGTATCTTTTGTTTGTGGTATATGTAAAGCATACCATGCTGTAATATAGGAGCGTATTTAATATATAGTCTCAACCTTCATTTAAGCATTGAAAGGTAGTCGCTAGTCACGAATGCATATCATTCACCAATTAATAACTTATTCAATTCTTATCAGACGATGTCAAAGATTTGCACATGCATTGTTCTTTAAATGCTTTTGCAGTCTGCCAAGGCGCTTAACTATTTCATTGTCAGTTCCTCCGGGAGCTGTGTGGTGTCAGAATTTATTGAATGGTCCCCGTCCCAACGGCACAGTTCATTACACAATTTCTTTGTTATAAAATACAACAGAAGGTGAATGAATGCAACTATATAGCCTTATGATATGGAATGGGGAGTAGCTAATCGGCAATATTTAGAACAAACATGGTTCGTAAAAACATCATTTTCCTACAAATATAATAGGGTTGCAAACAAAACCTTCAGCAACAAGTCGTTGCTCTTTACCAGCGATCCTGAGCTATTATATTATTTCATTATAAAAATTATGTCATAGTTTGAACGATTAGGCCATTTAATACAAAAAAGGAAAGTACTGGTGGGATAACATTGCGGTAATTTTAGAGTCGAACTGGTTTACATTTCGAACATTAACTTTTCTGACTTTGTTAGAGAGCATGATAATTATTTAGCGCCGTTATTTTTATTATTAATATCAGTACCCGTTTCATAGAAATCTAACTATGATACGTTGTTCGACCTAAATCGTTAAAAGACTTTTTACGGTAATATTGAACTTTGTCAAAATATCACTGTTACGCAGGGACGAAACATGATATATCAACAACAGAGTCTATAATAATATAAATATTGCCACAAGAAGCACTGGCCAATTATCTACCAGGATATCAAGTTTTATTTAAATTGTCACCAAAAAACATGATGAAAAAAATTAATGTGGAATCCAATTGGAAAATGACGTAACATGAACGACTCATGGCACGTCAATATATAATCTGAGTGATAATTCTTTAGTTTTGACATATATTCCTTGTTTGTTGTGCATGTTGTATGTTTCTGCTGCCTTAGAACATTTTTGTTTTAAATCTTTGTAAGTATATATGCGATATTTGTCGGTCATGCTGTATTAAGAACAGTTTTTGTATTATTTATTTTCACGTAAGGATACATACATTTCTGTTTGTTCAACTTTGATTATAATCATTTTGGAGAAATTACATCGTGCGTTAGAATTTTCCGAAACTAACGTCCCAGCTCTTTTAATCAAGGGCCCAGATATGCACGGTAGCTCTAGGTAAGAGTCATTACATGCATATACATATCTTGTCATTTTTTTGCTTTCTTCGCCTCCATATTGGATGAATAAAAGTACTGGTCTGTCTAAATATGTTCATGAACAAACATAATTGTCCATACATTAACGTATTTTGCATTATAAACAGCATGATTATACCACTCACTCTTTCACAAATATGGCCTTAACCATGAGAATCTATTATTAGATTTCATAGTGGTTTCGTATGCTCTACGTGACTCGGTCACTACTCTGGTTAATTCCTATCTGCCTCAAAACAACATTTCATATTTGTGTATATTTCTTCGTTATTACGTAATATTGCATTATTTCATGGCTTATATAAGCTTCTGATGAATTGACTGGTAATGTGATGTTGACTTCTAGGTCATGAATTCTGCCGAAGTTTTAAATTATCTTAATTATATAACCAAACCAGTCAACCGAAATGTAGATATGATTATACATGAATATTTGCTGCAAAACATTACAGTAAAAACAATATCAACTGTTGACCTGCTTTACCTATATACAGTCAACACAGACTTGAATTTTAACTTGTCATCTTAACTTGATTTTTAAGCGAATGCTTTCCGTGTTTATTATAAAACATTATTATTGAACGCTTGTTTTATATTTAGACGTTGACACAGACTGTCAGCGCCACTGATCTCATTTATCATTCATTGATTAAATACCGTCAGCCTCTGCTAAACATGTTGCCTGTAATCAGGATGACATATAATTGGTTGATAATGGCGTAGTTTCTTCTCTTTTTGCAGAAAATCACCTTTGCTTTTTATTGCCACTGCTATTTCATAACATCATTGCCATTACAATAAATGGATGTTCACCTGAAATGCCAAGCCATTCACGACATTTATGGTCCTGTCTGACTGTTGTGTAATATCTTTTTACAACAATGCATGTATGTGTAAGTTTACACACAGTGACCTCACTGCTGCCCACGGTAGGTGATGAATTTTACTCCATGATAATTTATTTTAGATTATTTGCAGAACCATGCGATAGTTATCAAGAGTCTGTAAATTATTCAAACTGTGGGTAGACTTTCGTGAACTACGCGGCTTTGGCATTGACAAAATTATGTGTTGATAACACAAACACATGTCTCTGACCTAATCTTTACAAGTTCGACGGTATATGTTTTGGACATTTAAGGTATAATGGATAACATAGAAACAGCAAGAAAGAAAGATGGTAATTGCTTCAGAAAAAACATGATTTACATGAAGACATTGAAAGGGTAAGTCTGCTTCATTGACGACATCTGCAGTCAGGTCGAAGTTTTAGCACGTCTTCATTGCGAGAAGAGGAGAAGTGGTAACAAAGCAAGAAAATACACTCATGATCATTAGATGATATCATGTTAGCGACCAAAAACTTGCCCATAGTCTTCAACCTTCATCTATCTAAACTATGTGTTAGTTTTCCCCCAGCAATTGACATCTATCACGGAGTTATAGTATTTGGAGAGGGCTCTTGAACACAGATTCACCTACGACATGCAAACACCGTAGGGTGGGGTAGTATGGATGTTACTATTAAGAAACGGAAAATTCACGACAATAAAATCAAGTAAATTGTCTTTTTATCTACAGCTTAGTAGTATCTGAATACAGAATCAACTGCGAAATGTTAACACGGTAGAGTGGGGAAGAGTGGATGTTACTATTATGAAACAGAAAGTTCACTACCGCAAAATCAAGTTAATCATCTCGCTTATCTTATATACAGCTTAGTAGTGAGTCAATTATATTGGTCATTGTAGATAAGAAATGCTTTTAGAAAGAAAATCATTGGTCTTGTTTTATTTAATTAGAAGTTTGATGAAAGAAAACCAACCTTTGTAAATCAGTATGCACCAAAACGTCAACAACAGCGAAAAGCTTCTGAAGAAAGAAGCACAACGACATGCTAATACAGAGTTGGTTCTGATTTCAATTACACTTTTACAAGATAAAATATACATTCAAAATAACGCAATTAAAACAATCATCTTAACTGAATGACAAATGTAATTAAAAAAATAAAGCAGAACTCAATGTACAAGGAAACTGAGTACTCGAGGTGAAGTTGCTTTCGTTTTGCATTTATACAGAAATACGTATACAATGGTAAAGACTACAGATGTAGGAAATGCAAAGCGTTCAGGTGACGTTAATGATGTGTCAAAACAATGGACAGACAATAAGAACGGCAATATAAACATTGAATCTTTGTTGTTTTTCTATTTTTAGGAATATTCAATGGTACAAACGGATCCAACAAAGGCAGATCCCTCTGATGACGCTATTAAGATGTCAAAATCGTTGGATGGAAGATGGGGATGGGTTGTAACACTCTCCTCCTTTATGCTCAACTTTTTGGTGGACGGTGTTTGCTACACGGTTGGTGTTTTCTTCCCGGTATTTCTGAAACATTTCGGTGGAAGTAAGGCAAAGACTATGTTACTGAGCTCTGTCATCAACGGATTGTCTTTCCTTTTTGGTATGGATTTTTTACTTTTTTTGTCCTGGTTCGAAAATCTCTAAATTTACTAGGAATAGAATTAACTGCTTAAAGTCCACACAGCATTTAGTCTTGAACTTAAATTGACTCTTATACGTAAACAAAATGAGCAAGTGTTTTTCTATTATAAAATCAAATTATACAAAGCTGATATGTCATGTTGATTTAGTGTATGATAAACACATGTCGTTCAAGCTACAAGTTCTGATCTCTACAAAATAATGACCACACTACACTCAACTGATTTCTCACTTGTGGTTTACCAATCAGTATTGTGACGTACACTGTGATAGTACTAATACATATGCGTAATGATTTTAAAAGCAGGTACATTATGGTTCTCTCTCCCTAGGTCCAGTGGCGGGAGCGTCCGTAAACCGATTTGATTGCAGGAAAGTGACAATTGTAGGGATTATCATAGCAAGCGGCGGTTTGTTCCTTTCTACCTTCTCTCCAAACCTTGACGTCATGATTCTGTTGTACAGTGTCGTCGGAGGTACTTTCCTATTCTTACAGTTACTACCCACCCGATTACTCTAATCCAGGTATGTGCAGTGTCTGCTGCGAATTCGAAATGAACTTTTTGTGTTAATTTGTTTTAAGCAAAGAAAACTTTTAAAACAACATTGTGTATATATTCCTGGCTTTGACGATATACATTAAGGGTAGAGTTTCTTTGGAACCTTTTCATAGGCAATGGCGTCTTTTTTATTTTTATTCACGATGATACTTATTTCTGGCTGCGGGATATTTTTTGTTCTTTTTTATTTTTTTATAACTACAACACATCAATCGTTATCATTTCCAGATATGTATGTGACTATAAAAAGTGAAATAGTATTTGGAAGAGTTTTCTCAATACATTTATTTGATAAAATGTTATGCAGTACCGTTAACCTTGGGTTTCCATTTTATATATTCTGACCTCTTACAACTTAAACTTGTTGAAAAGAACATGCTTTACATAAGACGCCGGCATCAATTACATTTTAGTTTTATATTAAAAGGACGTTAATTAAACGTTTAACGGATGAATCTAGTGCAAGTTTATCCGAATTATTAGAAATATAACTTTTCAAGGAGCCAAAAATATTTGAAATAAATATGTACCTGTATTTTACAGGTATCGGGTTTGGACTTGTGTACACACCCACCATCATCATAGTGAGTTACTACTTCGAAAAACGCCGAGCCCTTGCTACTGGGATCGCCACTTGTGGATCGGGTATCGGGGGATTTGTATTTGCTCCACTGTCTGTACTGCTTCTCGAGACGTACGGCTGGCGAGGATCGTTATGGATCATCACAGGCATCGTACTGAATGGAATCGTCTTTGCTTCATTCTACAGATCAGATTATCCGCCGAAAGTAAAAGATGACAACAAAACCAAATCTAATGATGAAATGACTATGAAAACAATGTGTTCATCCATAGGGAAGACATTCGACTGTTCAATATTGACGAGTCCTTCTTTTATAGTGTATTCCCTCTCATGTTTCCTTGTCTCAGTAGGTAAGACCATTAGTAACATTGCTTTGCCCCAGGTAATAACAAGTAGCAATACTGCGTTGTCTTGTTTACGTCATAATTACAAGTATCCATACTGTGTTGTTTTGTTTACATCATCATTAGAAGTATTGATACTGTGTTTGTTTTCATGCGTCATCATTACAAGTATATATACTGTGTTGTTTTGATTACATCATCATTACAAGTATTGATACTGTATTGTTTTTCATACGTCATCATTACAAGTATCCATACTGTGTTGTTTTGTTTACATCATCATTACAAGTATTGATACTGTATTGTTTTTCATACGTCATCATTACACGTATCTATACTGTATTGTGTTGTTTACGTCATCATTACAAGTATCTATACTGTGTTGTTTTGTTTATGTCATCATTACAAGTATCTATACTGTGTTGTTTTGCATACGTCATTATTATAGTATCTATACTTTGTTTTTTTAACGTTATTATTACAATTATTCGTTTTCTGATATTTTGTGATAACTTATAAGCTATATTAAACGCAAAACGCACTACATTGATGTTTTAGGAAAAAACGAATTAAATACTATGCCCTTGTGTTTTTTGTGCATTGCATGTTTGAAAACTGTCTTATCCAGTAGTCGTCGTTCCAAGCTTAAGTTTTCTCTGGATTAATGAGCCCATTATGCTGCCTACTTGTTTGTTTATACATAATTGATTTAAAGGTCTAGCAGTTACACATTTCAGTCGATTTACTGGAAACGAAGGAGGTTGATCCATGAAGATGTCACTTGGATTAATATTTGTATTTTGTTTGTTGCAGGTTTTTTTGTTCCGTTTAACTGTCTACCAGCACTAGCCAGTGATCTTGGTATATCGGCCGTACAGGGCGCCCTCCTAATATCCATCATAGGAATTTGTAACACCGTGTCAAATGTTGTGTCTGGTTTCATAATCGACCTTCCCTGTGTTGACAATATCCTCGCTAACAATATCGTTATTGTGACCGGAGGCGTTGCCACCATTTTTGTACCATATTGCCGTACGTTTGGATTGCTTGCTGTTTATTCGGTAGTGTTTGGTGTCATGATAGGTAGGTTATCGCTGATTAGTATATTTCCATATTACATTATTCTATCCCTTGATCGATGTTTATTTATAAAACCGATTATGTATAGGGGGAATTGAGAGGAGAGAAATGGTCAATTTGTATTTAATATGATGGACATTGTCATTGGTAACATTATTAACATTTAAGATTTTATGATAAATATAATTTCATAATATATAATGATAACTTGGTAGACCTTGGTTACCGGCAACATATGTCAAAGTCCTTTTGATCCTTTTTGTTCAGATAGTTCTTTATAACGCCAAAGTATTATCGGGGGGGGGGGGGGGGGGGGGGGGGGGGGGGAAGAGTGGCAGTATAACTAGGTTTTACGTATTGTATTACTTAGTACCGTGGCTAGTAGAACTGATAATCTGTTCAATATGTTTTATTTCACAGGGGCTTTTGAGGTATTAAATTCAATCATCATGGTGGAACTAAAAGGTATAGAGAGGCTGTCCAATGGGTTTGGACTGTTGAACATGTTTATCGGCTTTGCCAGTATAGTCGGCTCACCTATAGCAGGTATGTTACATACAGCTTGTTCGTTAATAGTTAACTCATCTTCTTCTTCTTCTTCTTCTTCCATTACAAGGATCAGAGCTCCAAGGTTGGAGTGCAATTGACCCTAGGAGGTGGCATTTCAAAGAATATATTTTTGTGAATTTTAGGTATTATATTAAAACTATGTACATAACGAGGATGTAAAATTAGTAAAGAGACTGGTGGTAACCTTTAAGTGAGGACTTGAAAGAAGGTAAATCCTCACTAAGAGCCAGTGACGTTGGTAATGAGTTCCAGGTGATAATAGTTCTTGGGGGGAAAAAGATACTGTAGGCGTCTTTAATCGTGGTCTTTAATGTTTTCCCTATGACTGGTTGTTCCTATGACATTGATGTCATTTTATTTTTCTTTGATATGTTGTTCCAGGTCATAGCGTTAGAAACATATTTTGAAGCCATTCTTTATCTAAGTTTTATATATCAATAATAAAATTTCAGTCCAAAAATAGTTTTACTCAAAAGTATAATATTTTTGCCACACTAAATACTGTGAAATTAGATATTTCCGTTGGGCCCAAATTTCGTGGTTTCCATGAACACTTCTATTTCCTGGGTACACGGAGAATTGCTTTATGTCAATAGTGTAATTACGTCGTGAACCTATGAATTCGTTGATAAAGATAGCCTATGCAAGAAATCAAAGGAAACCAATTTTATTTTTTAGAAAGGAAATTTGACTCTTTGATTTTGAAGGAAATTTCTACTTATTTTTGTTTTGGCCGTTCAATTATAGGTGAAATATATTTTAATCTGAAATCATTCTCAACTTCCCATAAATCCCCATACCGCAAATCAATAATAACAAAATCACCTTTATGCTATTAGAAGGTGGTAAATAGTAGGATAAATGATTACTGGTTAAGCATGCTACTCATATGTGGTATGTAGTAGTATATGCATAACGAATTGTTATTTTTATTCAGCCCGTGGTGAACTAATGTGCAACAGCAGTTATAAAGGTACTCTGTTGGGTTATATTGTTTTATTGAAACATGACCTTTGCTGATATGATTCCATGTAACATAAATTGTGAAAAATTGTGATTTAATTCTAGGATCCCTATCCGATGTTACCGGGAACTATGATGTAGCATTTTACTTTGCTGGAGGTGTGATAACTGTGGCTGGTATTATTTGTTTTCCACTTCGGAGAATCGTGACGTGGGAGAGTGAACGACACTCAAAACAGAGGAAATTCAAGGAGTCGGTACCTGCAGCGGATACTTGATGTAAAGCTTATGTAAAATGACACCTGTGAACTATCCATGTGGAAATACATTGGGGAAAAATATGTATTACAATGTAACTTGGCATTTAAGTAGAAAAGATTACGCATCTCATAAGCGAATGATATTTCTTTCTTTATCAACACAAGACTTCTTCAATTGAACTCAAGCTCAAATAAAGAGAATACCGAAGTGCTAACAAACCCATAATTTAAACTCATAATAGATAAAATAAGGGCAAACTGTGAACACAGATACGGTTTACAAGGAGATTCTTGAAAAGGACAAGGAAAATAAGACCAGGTTAATAGGGACAGTAAGTGTCTTCTGCTTCATCTGTGACATCCGCCATGTAAATCTAGGTCAAATTCAAGCAGTGTCACGTCCTCACATCGACAACTTGGGAAGTGACAACAAGGCATACATGAGCATGATAAAAACACATCGACCTTCATATCATACAAGCAAATTTAACGATAAGGACTTAAATCGCGTAAGATGTTGCCTAAGTGTCGACCCATTTCAGCAACCTCATCAATAAATCATGATATCGGTGATAAATCAGGTATAGCAACGTTCTGGTTCATTTTCCAATGTCTCAGCTATTCCATCAGATTGCCTTTTTCAAATGTATATTTGATTTCCATAAATATTATGGGTCATTTCAGTTATTATTTTGCATTTCGCCAAAAAACCCCTTCCTTCTTAATCTCTTTATAATTCCGAACAAATTTGGATTAAAATGAGAGTTTGTAAAAAACAAACGTGTTTTTGCATGTACTGCCCATTTTGTTTTAATTCAGTGTTTTTGTTTACATTAACGGGCTAGCTCATCGCCACGCCCCCTAACCCATAAAAGGCGATTGCCACATCCGGGTTCATATATCAGAGGTCAAAGCTCATTCGTCAGTTTAACTTGGCAGCTAAACATTTAGAAGAAAAAAAATTCAGAAGATCGCCATCTTTATTTATACAGTCACAGCAATTTAATTTGAATGTTCAACATCTTGTGCTTGTTGGTTTGTCGTTTATGCATCAGTTGGCTTACGAACGACTGGTTGGTAATTTTGATCGAACATTTTGTTATCTCCACGAAGAAATTTCGATCGGTGAAGCTTCCCATGCATCAAAACTGTGAGCCAGCAACAGGATCAACAAAAAACATGGCGGCGGTACGCACTCTACAGGAACCGTTCCCCCCAATGACGGCTGTGGAAGAAGCAAACAGACACGGAAAGTAGACTTTTTGCTTTAATTGTCCCTTGTATGTAAGTAACGTTATATCTGTAGTTTTTCGATTTGGCGATGGCGAATAAAACTGTGTTGGTTTGGGGGCATAGCCTCATACGACGTATGGGACAATATTGTGACGAAGACTTCCACCACCAATCTTGGTTTTCGCCAGGATTCGCACAGTATACAGATGGATGGCTACTCAGGCGGTACCATTGACACATTACGACGATATATGGGCAACATTCATTTATATCGACCCGACGTGATCTGTCTACAAATAGCTGGGAATGACCTTAGCCGTCCAGAACTTACCCCCGACGTTGTTTTTAAAAACTTTATTTCTTTGATAGAGCAGTTGTTCGCTGCCCCATTTGTGCAATATGTGGTAGTGTTTAAACTTTTCACGCGTCTGAGAACTCGTTCTCATAGAGGTGATGTAGACATTCATGTGTATAACCAGAGAGTAAAAGAGTTAAACAGCAGGCTTTGTTCCGCCCTCGACGGGAGTGTTTTGGTAAATTTTGGCGACATGACCGCATGGCAGATTTAACCCGACTGTAAGACTCGGATGGGGTAATTTGTTTGAAGAAATAATTGGATTTTTTCGAAATCATGTGTTACTCAGATCAAGAATCAGTAAAAGAAGTTTTTATCCAAAGGTTTCAGAATCTGAATAAAAAATTGCGGCCACTTCCTAAAAAGTGAGCCAATTTTTCGCCAATCACAAATGTTTTGGTGTTATTTTGTTGGAGAATTAATGAGACATTAAGCAAACAGAGCTTCACAGCATGGAGATAGTTATAATCACTTGACAGATACATGTATAATTATAAAGAAGGTATTGGGAGGAGGTCAAGAGACAGCACATGGACTTTTGCAGTAAAAGCAAAAATCAGGTCTTACGGGTTAGACGGTGAATTGTATAGCGCACTCGCCTTTCACCAAGACGGTCGGGGTTCGATTTCCCAATTGGACGTGAAAAGGTATAGGTGGCATAAAGGCCACATGCGAGCTAAAATCCGAACCAACAACAGTTGTTATTATAACTTGATTTATAATTGTTGTAAATTAAATAAAGTTTTTTAAAACAGTTTTGAGAAGTTGTTGTACAACCGTAAATCTTGGACCACATTCCACTCCTGTAGGATTGATAAAAATGATTGATAAAATACAGTTTTGATTTAAGATTTTGTATTATATCAGCTCAATAACACTGATATCTTTCACACTAAAATAGATATCAAAAATTGATTTATGCTACAGTGTGAAGATGTCACTTTTGGTTTCGACAAATCAGAACAGTACTGTACGTTTTATTAACTGCATTTAGATGTTCAGAATCGTGTAAAATAAGTGGTTACTTTACTACATCTTTACGGCCTGCATAACGATATCTACTTTAACTATATAAAATTCTAATCAGATATTAACATAAATAAAATGGCGTTGAGTCTTGTTGTCATGCCTAACGTCATAAAAATATGACGCGTAATATTATGCTACTAATTCCCACGCCTTTTTCATGCAGTAAAATGTTCGTCTAAGGTACTTTGAAAATGTGGATAGATAGAAAATTTAAAATATCATATTTACGAGCATGGTTGAATATGTCATTTTGAAAGACTTATGTGACAGACAACTCGGTCACAATGTGTATATTTATTCGTATGAACCAGAAACAGGTGTCTACCAGACATCACCGTTACAACATGTTTATTTTTATATATAACAATTCGGAAACCTGTATACGCAACTTGTAGCGTGCGGGTCTGGAAGTCTTTGATATTATTTATAAGATCAGCAAATGTCGGTTAAATGTAACCAGTTGACAAAGCAAGCCCATGTGAAAGGGTGTTATTTTCACAATCGTTCCGCGCCAAGTTGTCCTATCGGAATGGTTTTTACAGTACACGTTTAAGTGTGAAGCAACACTATTTGTTTGTTAAATAGCTTTATCACGTTTTACGGCTACTATGTAAAGAAAAACGTATTTTGTATGTGCCTATGATTACATTACAACTGCTCGCTTATGTTATTTCTAGTTTATCATATGGTATATGATTAACAATGATAAAAACTACATGAAAACGACAAAAGCAAAGACTAAAATACATAATTAACTCCCAAGTTTACAGTTTGCAATTAATGTAGATGTTGAGCTTATAATCAATATAGTTTAAATATAGTTCAAAATGTAGCTCTAAACTAAAAGAAAACTGAAGGATTGGTTTGGTTTGGGTTAGTGTTGTTTAACGTCCTATCAACGGCTATGGTCATTTAAGGACGGCCTCCCCTGTGTGCAAGATGCATGCGTGAAGTGTATGTGTGTTTTGGGAGGCTGCGATATGTTCGTGTTTGTCGCCTTGTGATAGCGCGGAACTGATGCTGGCTTTATAGTGCTATCTCACTGAAACATACTGCCGAAGACACCCAGCAGGACACTCCCAACCGGTCACATTATACTGTTAACGGGCGAACCAGTCGTCTCCAAACCAAATTGCTGAGCGTTAAGCAGGAGTAGAAACTACCATTTTTACAGACTGTGGTATGTCTCGACCAGGGGACAGAACCCAAAGTCTTCCTCACAGGGGCGAACTCTCAACTAAAGGCCAAAAGTGAGGCATTGTCAAGGGAGACATTAGGAAGAAGAAAGTTGTTTAGAATTTACGATCATGCAATGGGGGCAGCAGGTACAATTATTACGCCCTATCTGCAAGAGAAACTGAAGCAGATAAAAAGATTGTCAATCAACACATAAAAAAGTAGGAAGTCACTTGGAGGATTTCGGGACAAAGTCCATAGGAAGCTGCAGGATAACCCTATCATGTCATAACGAAGAGAGGGTTACTGCTACAATCCCCAATATTGGTAGCATCGAGACATAAGTAAAACTACTTCAATGCATATCAGGCTACACAAACATGCGTAATATAAGATACAAAAAGCTCCTCCCCTCAAATACAGCTGTATTATTCTTATTTCGGGTTTATTTGTGTATTGCACAATGAAAAACATTTCTTAATTTTAAAAAGAAAAAACAATCTTAAAAACTCAAACTTTGAGAGCAGCTCTTCATGAATTATAATTAGAACACAATACATCTCCAGCATACACGCAGACATACACACATAGGAAGATATTAGCCAGGTGGCATAGGACTAGTAGTTAGCGCCTGATAAGGCAGCTCCTGCGAATTCCTCAAAAATGTATATCCTTATTGTATTAATTGTATATCTATGTACTGTAAAGCGCTTATGTTAGCTAGATAGGGCGCTATATCAAATGTTGTATATTATTATTACTATTATTATTATCATGAAAAAGAAACTAACGAATAAAACTTTCTCGAATGAAATTAAACTATCTAAAATATCACCAAGGAATATGTCATGATTATTCACAGTATTTAGTGACCGGGCGGAATGCTGATCTTGGTGCCTTTGGCATGGTGTTTCAGTGAGGTAGCACTATAAATTAAAGTCGGCATCAGATCCGCGCTATCATACACGCATGGCGTAATGTCATTGCATAACCTTAGCTGTTCATAGGTCGTTAAATCCTGTAAAACCAACCAACCGACAGATGGGTTATGTTAACAAAACCAAAGAACCTGAATAATTTACGCGGTCCACTTGTCTGTATACAGTGTATTACGCGGTCCACTTGTCTGTATACAGTGTATTACGCGGTCCACTTGTCTGTATACAGCGATTACGCGGTCCACTTGTCTGTATACAGTATATTACACGGTCCACTTGTCTGTATACAGTTTATTACGCGGTCCACTTGTCTGTATACAGTGTATTACGCGGTCCACTTGTCCGTATACAGTGTATGACGCGGTCCACTTGTCCGTATACAGTGTATGACGCGGTCCACTTGTCCGTATACTGTGTATGACGCGTTCCACTTGTCTGTATACTGTGTATTAGGCGGTCCACTTGTCTGTATACAGTGTATTACGCGGTCCGCTTGTCTGTATACAGTGTATTACGCGGTCCACTCGTCTGTATACAGTGTATTACGCGGTCCACTTGTCTATATACAGTGTATTACGCGGTCCACTTGTCTGTATAGTCTGTATACAGTGTATTACGCGGTCCACTTGTCGGTATACAGTGTATTACGCGGTCCACTTGTCTGTATATAGTGTATTACGCGGTCCACTTGTCTGTATACAGTTGATTACGCGGTCCACTTGTCTGTATACAGTGTATGACGCGGTCCACTTGTCCGTATACAGTGTATTACGCGGTCCACTTGTCCGTATACTGTGTATTACGCGGTCCACTTGTCTGTATACAGTTGATTACGCGGTCCACTTGTCTGTATACAGTGTATGACGCAGTCCACTTGTCTGTATACAGTGTATTACGCGGTCACTTGTCCGTATACAGTGTATTACACGGTCCACTTGTCTGTATACAGTGTATTACGCGGCCCACTTGTCTGTATACAGTGTATTACGCGGTCCGCTTGTCTGTATACAGTGTATTACGCGGTCCACTCGTCTGTATACAGTGTATGACGCAGTCCCCTTGTCTGTATACAGTGTATTACGCGGTCCACTTGTCCTTATACAGTGTATTACACGGTCCACTTGTCTGTATACAGTTTATTACGCGGTCCACTTGTCTGTATACAGCGATTAAGCGGTCCACTTGTCTGTATACAGTATATTACACGGTCCAGTTGTCTGTATACAGTTTATTACGCGGTCCACTTGTCTGTATACAGTGTATGACGCGTTTTACTTGTCTGTATACAGTGTATTACGCGGTCCACTGGTCTGTATACAGTGTATTACGCGGTCCACTTGTCCGTATACTGTGTATTACGCGGTCCACTTGTCTGTATACAGTTGATTACGCGGTCCACTTGTCTGTATACAGTGTATGACGCAGTCCACTTGTCTGTATACAGTGTATTACGCGGTTCACTTGTCTGTATACAGTGTATTACGCGGTCCACTTGTCTATATACAGTGTATTACGCGGTCCACTTGTCTGTATGCAGTGTATGCCGCGGTCCACTTGTCCGTATACAGTGTATTACGCGGTCCGCTTGTCTGTATACAGTGTATTACGCGGTCCACTGGTCTGTATACAGTGTATTACGCGGTCCACTTGTCTATATACAGTGTATTACGCGGTCCACTTGTCTGTATACTGTGTATTACGCGGTCCTCTTGTCTGTATACAGTGTATTACGCGGTCCACTGGTCTGTATACAGTGTATTACGCGGTCCACTTGTCTATATACAGTGTATTACGCGGTCCACTTGTCTGTATCCAGTGTATTACGCGGTCCACTTGTCTGTATACACTTGTCCGTATACAGTGTATGACGCGGTCCACTTGTCCGTATACTGTGTATGACGCGTTCCACTTGTCTGTATACTGTGTATTACGCGGTCCACTTGTCTGTATACAGTTGATTACGCGGTCCACTTGTCTGTATACAGTGTATTCCGCGGTCAACTTGTCTGTATACAGTATATTACGCGGTCCACTTGTCTGTATACAGTGTATTCCGCGGTCCACTTGTCTGTATACAGTATATTACGCGGTCCACTTGTCTGTATACAGTGTATTCCGCGGTCAACTTGTCTGTATACAGTATATTACGCGGTCCACTTGTCTGAATACAGCGATTACGCGGTCCACTTGTCTGTATACTGTGTATTACGCGGTCCACTTGTCTGTATACAGTTGATTACGCGGTCCACTTGTCTGTATACAGTGTATTCCGCGGTCAACTTGTCTGTATACAGTATATTACGCGGTCCACTTGTCTGTATACAGTGTATGACGCAGTCCACTTGTCTGTATACAGTGTATTACGCGGTCCCCTTGTCTGTATACAGTGTATTACGCGGTCCACTTGTCTGTATACAGTATATTACGCGGTCCACTTGTCTGTATACAGCGATTACGCGGTCCACTTGTCTGTATACTGTGTATTACGCGGTCCACTTGTCTGTATACAGTTGATTACGCGGTCCACTTGTCTGTATACAGTATATTACGCGGTCCACTTGTCTGTATACAGCGATCACGCGGTCCACTTGTCTGTATACTGTGTATGACGCGGTCCACTTGTCCGTATACAGTGTATTACGCGGGCCACTTGTCCGTATACTGTGTATTACGCGGTCCACTTGTCTGTATACTGTATATTACGCGGTCCACTTGTCTGTATACAGTTGATTACGCGGTCCACTTGTCTGTATACAGTATATTACGCGGTCCACTTGTCCGTATACAGTGTATTACGCGGTCCACTTGTCTTTATACAGTGTATTACGCGGTCCACTTGTCTATATACAGTGTATTACGCGGTCCACTTGTCTATATACAGTGTATTACGCGGTCCACTTGTCTGTATACAGTGTATGACGCGGTCCACTTGTCCGTATACAGTGTATGACGCGGTCCACTTGTCTGTATACGGTGTATTACGCGGTCCACTTGTCTGTATACAGTTGATTACGCGGTCCACTTGTCTGTATACAGTATATAGTGTATTACGCGGTCCACTTGTCTGTATACAGTTGATTACGCGGTCCACTTGTCTGTATACAGCGATTCCGCGGTCCACTTGTCTGTATACTGTGTATTACGCGGTCCTCTTGTCTGTATACAGTGTATTACGCTGTCCACTTGTCTGTATACAGTGTATTACGCGTTCCACTTGTCGGTATACAGTTATTACGCGGTCCACTTGTCTGTATACAGTATATAGTGTATTACGCGGTCCACTTGTCTGTATACAGTTGATTACGCGGTCCACTTGTCTGTATACAGTATATTACGCGGTCCACTTGTCTGTATACAGTTGATTACGCGGTCCACTTGTCTGTATACAGTTGATTACGCGGTCCACTTGTCTGTATACAGTATATTACGCGGTCCCCTTGTCTGTATACAGTGTATTACGCGGTCCCCTTGTCTGTATACAGTGTATTACGCGGTCCACTTGGCTGTATACAGTGTATTACGCGGTCCACTTGTCTTTATACAGTGTATTACGCGGTCCACTTGTCTTTATACAGTGTATTACGCGGTCCACTTGTCTTTATACAGTGTATTACGCGGTCCACTTGTCCGTATACTGTGTATTACGCGGTCCACTTGTCCGTATACTGTGTATGACGCGGTCCCCTTGTCTGTATACAGTGTATTACGCGGTCCCCTTGTCTGTATACAGTGTATTACGCGGTCCACCTGGCTGTATACTATATATTACGAGGTCCACTTGTCTGTATACAGTGTATTACGCGTTCCACTTGTCTGTATACAGTGTATTACGCGTTCCACTTGTCTGTATACAGTGTATTACGCGTTCCACTTGTCTGTATACAGTGTATTACGCGTTCCACTTGTCGGTATACAGTTATTACGCGGTCCACTTGTCTGTATACAGTATATTACGCGGTCCACTTGTCCGTATACAGTGTATCACGCGGTCCACTTGTCCGTATACTGTGTATTACGCGGTCCACTTGTCTGTATACACTTGTCCGTATACAGTGTATGACGCGGTCCACTTGTCCGTATACTGTGTATGACGCGGTCCACTTGTCTGTATACTGTGTATTACGCGGTCCACTTGTCTGTATACAGTGTATTACGCGGTCCACTTTTCTGTATACAGTGTATTACGCGGTCCACTTGTCTGTATACGGTGTATTACGCGGTCCACTTGTCTGTATACAATGTATTACACGGTCCACTTGTCTGTATACAGTGTATTACGCGGTCCACTTGTCTGTATGCAGTGTATTACGCGGTCCATTTGTCTGTATACAGTGTATTACGCGGTCCACTTGTCTGTATACAGTGTATTACGCGGTCCACTTGTCTGTATACAGTGTATTACGCGGTCCACTTGTCTGTATACAATGTATTACACGGTCCACTTGTCTGTATACTGT
>NW_018480052.1:534956-576617 GCF_002113885.1 Mizuhopecten yessoensis | reverse complement strand
GACCCGTATACCATAGAACCATAATCCAGTTTTGTTCGAATAAGTGATCTGTATAGGCGCAAAAGCATTTCACGATCCGCTCCCCAATCAGTATGAGAAAGGACTCGTATAATGTTTAACGCCTTGGAACACTTATCCTTCAGATACTTTATATGTGGTATGAAAGAGAGTTTCGAATAAAAAATGAGGCCGAACATTTTTGTCTGTTCAACATCAGGAATTCTAGTGCCATCGAGCGTTAGATTTGGGTCATTTTGTGCTGTTCGTTTTTGACAGAATTGCATGCACACAGTTTTGGATTTAGAGAATTTGAAGCCGTTTTCGTCTGCCCAATTTTGTAGTTTGTGTAAACTCTGTTGAAGTCGTCGTTCTATCGTGTGCATGTTCTTAGATCTGTAACAGATCAAGAAGTCATTCACAAATAACGACCCTTCTCTTGATTAACCAAGACATTTGACTATATCATTGATTTTAAGACCAAACAGTGTGACTGATAGGATTCCACCCTGTGGGACTCCCATTTCCTGTTTAGACGTTTCAGAAAAAGTTGAACCAACACGAGCTTTGAAGTGTCTATCTGATAGGTAATTCGATATAAAATTGGGAAGGTTTCCACGTACGCCAAGGTCGTGAAGATCTTTCATGATGCCATATACTGCCATGTAGTATCATAGGCCTTCTCAAGATCAAAGAACACGGCGACAAGGTGTTCCTTCTTGGCAAAAGCCTCTCGAATGAATGTCTCTAATCTGATGAGATGGTCATTTGTCCCTCTTCTATTTCTAAAACCACTTTAAAGAGGGGATGTTATATCGTTGGCCTCAAGAAACCAAACCAGTCTAGTGTTTATCATTCGTTCTAAAGTTTTACATACACAACTAGTCAGAGAGATAGGACGATAGTTGTTTAGGTCAGTAGCAACCTTTCCCGGTTTTGGGATGGGTATAATTGTGGAGTTCTTCCACGAATCGGGAATCTTTCCGGAAGCGTGAACTTGGTTGAATATGTAAAGAAGGCATGTTAGTGACGAGTTCGGTAAGTGCTTTAGAAATTGATATGGAATATCATCAGGACCTGAAGCAGTGTTCTGTGATTTTCTAAGCGAGTCAACAAGTTCTGGTAGGGTAAATTGCTCATTATAACTGTCTTTGTTTGATGATTTGAAATTGAGCCGTTTCTTTTCTCTTTTTTTCTTTAAAGACTGGACTTTTTGGGAGTGGTTTAAAGGGGATGAGTTTTTAGCTAAGTTTTTTGCAAATGCATCAGCAATTTCAGACACAGACGAAAAAAATTAGTTTTTATTAATGAGGTGGGAGGATGTTGCCTTTTTCTTTTTCCCACTTATTTTCCGAATCATATCCCATACTTGTTTTGAGGACGTGTTTGATGATATCTTGGATACGTATTCTCTCCAGCTGTTTCTTTTGTCAATTTTAATTGATCGCCGAGCCTTTGCCCGACAAATTTTAAATTCACTGTAGTTTGAAGCAGTTGGGCAATTTAAGTAGCGTCTTAGAGCAGCTGCCCGATTACTGCGTGTTCTAAAAGATTCTTCAGATAAAAGGAACTTCGTAGGTTTTGGAGCGGATTTTGGAATTGTCTTTTTTGGGCAATAGAAGTGAGTGTTTCAGTAAAAGTTTTGATAGGGTCGTCGAGGTTAGTAAAATTGTCTATGGTTAGTTTTTCAATGCACGTGTGTTGGAATTGGACCCAACCTGCTTTGTGCATATTCCATCGAGGTAGAGGATCATCAAGAGGAGTCCCAATATTCTTAAGAAAAATTGGGAAGTGGTCACTTCAACAAAGATCATCATTTGCCCTCCAGTTATAATCAAGTAGAATGGATGGATGGCTTAATGATAGATCAATGTGGGTACGAGAGCCGGTTGCAGGGTGTAAATAGGTAGGGGTACTGTTGTTAAAAAGGCACAAGTTGCTTTTATCTATAAATTCCTCAATACGTCTTCCTCTCTCGTCTGTGTTGGGAGAGCCCCACAGGCTATTATGATCATGAAAATCACCAAGGATTATGAATGGTGTTGGGAGCTGGGGGACGATGTTATTGAGTTGCTCACAAGTGAAAACAATACTCGGAGGGAGATAAATTGAACAGACGGTTATTTGTCTGTTTTATGTTGCACAGACAGCAACAGCCTGTTAATTTGTGTTAAACTTGATCATTCTGTGAGGAATATTTTATGGACAGCTACCGCTGCGCCACCTGCTGCTCTGCTTACTACAGTTGGAATGTTAGTGCAGAGTGAGAAAATTTCTAAGTGTGATTGGGTTTTTGAGCATGATTTCTTGTAGACAAAAAATGGCGGGTCTAAATTATTTTGATAGATTCTGAAATTCTTCTATATTTGCCTTTCATCCACGAATGTTCCATTAGATAATTGTATTATTTATTTGTTGCTATTTTGGCTGGATTTCGATGGAGTCGGAGCACGAAGCACTGAGGTATTCGTCTCCATCTCATCATCGAAATCTAGTAGGACATTGAACCAGTTTGTCGGGTCCTCTGATCCTTTGCCAAAGGTGACATTCAGTTCGGGTCCATCAGATTTGCCCCTCGCTATTCTTATTTTTTTCTTAGATCTGTTGGTTGGTGATGTTGCCTCTGATCTCAGTTGGGATAGAGGAACAGATGTAAATGAGCGAGATCGCTGCGACCTCATCTGTGCCTTAGATGGGCCAACCTTTGGAGGGTTTTCTCCTGAAGGGGAAGTTTTTTTTGATGTTGGTGCTGGTATATAGACATTTATAACGTCAAAAGTAGTATCGATATGTATATAAAATTTAGTAGGATTGAACCATGCACACGTGTTAATATCGCATTTGTCATTCCCAGGAATCCTCTCTGACGTCAGAGCTGACTATGACGTAGCGTTCTTTTTCGCTGGAGTTTCAATAACCGTTGCTGGATTAATTTGTTTCCCAAAACTGAAGTACCAAACGTTAAAGACTCGTGCAGAAATATTTAACTCGTGACTTGGCATTCCTTACAAAAGTATGTTTTTGGTGACCTTCCTCTAAAGCAGGGATATCAAAATAAACATTTTGACAGTGCTCATAAAAGGGTGCTTTCCCGCATACCAACCAATGATGAAACAACAATTGTAAGCTTTCATGCTCACATAGCGTTTCGTTGTCTAGTGGAGCCAGGGTTTATCTTCTATTTGCCGTACAAGCAATACAGGTTGGTCCAGTTGCCTTGTCGTTGTCGATAATCCGCTGTTAGTCTTCATAGCGGAGCGTCACGGTACCAATCTTTGCTGCCCATGGATCAAATACAGTGAACAAGTCGACAATGCAAGTCCCAGTTTTATGAACGTTTATTAACTGAAACTGTTTTCACAGGAACAATCAATAGAAACAAAGAAAAAATTCAAAGTTAAGGAAACTTTTTCTTTCCGCCAGTAATACTTAGTCTATGACCCTTGGTCATAGATGTGCGAGAGTCTTTGGGACATCAAAAACTCTCGCACATCTATGACAATAAAGACACAGCCGACACCCTAAACAACTTCTTTGCAAGTGTTTTTGTTAAGGACCAGGATACACCACTACCACCCCTTCCTAGGAGAAACTTTCACGAACCCTTGGTAGATATTGACATTACAGAGGATTCTGTAATAAAGGCGATCAAACGGATTAACCCAACTAAATCACCAGGGCCGGACAATCTCCATTCAAAACTTATCTCCGAAACAGCTGAGGCCTTAAAGAAACCACTACAAATTGTTTTCAAGAAATCCCTGGAAAACTCCCAACTACCAACATCATGGAAAGAGGCAACAGTTACACCAATTTTTAAGAAGGGATCGAAAAAGGACCCCGGCAATTACAGACCTATCAGCTTAACGTCTGTACCATCAAAAATTATGCAACGGCTCATAAGGGACGAAATCCTCACCCACATGAATACAAATAATCTATTCACGCCGCATCAACANCTTCTAACATAAAGTCTGTCACAAGTGGGGTACCACAAGGAAGTGTTCTTGGACCGATACTGTTTCTAATCTACGTCAACGACATGCCTGATATGTTAAACTGCACAATAAAACTATTCGCAGACGACACTAAACTTTCAGCGAAAATATCATCACTAGAGGACCGGCATAATCTACAAGACAACATTACCAGCATGTGTGAGTGGACCCAAACTTGGCTAATGCAACTGAACACAACAAAATGTAAGCACCTGGAAATAGGACGAAGTCAAGGAGACCACGAATACAGACTAACCAAAGATGGAACCGAGACAACGATAACAAGAGTGGAATCCGAGAAGGACCTAGGTGTTCACATAGACAACCAACTAAAATTCAGTACCAATGCAAACTCAGCAGCAGCAAAATCAAACAGGATGCTTGGCATAGTTTTTAGGACCTTTACGTATATGAGCCCGGAAATGTTCCTAACCTTATACAAGACCATTATTCGGCCTCATCTGGAATATGCAACGCCAGTCTCGTCACCAATACTTATTCGTGACAAAACCATCATTGAAAATGTCCAAAGACGTGCAACCAAAAGGGTACCAACTTTTAAAAATCTACCCTATGAGGAGCGACTTAGGCTACTTGGATTACCGACCTTGGAATATAGAAGGGAACGTGCCGACCTAATTCAAACATACAAAATTCTAAATAACATCGATGTCCTAGACAAAGAAAAACTATTCACGGAAACAGGGAGAACTTTAACCAGGGGGCACTCCAGGAAACTCTACAAAAGACCATTTAGACTGTACAAATATGGTCAATTCTTCAGCAATAGAGTGGTGAATCTGTGGAACTCTTTAACAGACGAGGTAGTAAATTCCCCAACTCTAAACACCTTTAAGACTCGTCTTAACAACCACTGGAAGCAACACCCAGCCAAGTTCAAACCATCTTTTTATTAGACACTGTGTGACATTCTGATATGAACAGTGATACTGATAGTAGTGTGAACAGTGTATTTTAACCATACTTTTAACTATATAGGAGAGGAACTTTACTGGGAGTTACGTAACTCCATATCAAACTTACTACGCGTTAATGAAATAACATTTGTAAATAGCAACCAGAAGTCAATAGTACGCGAAAGTACGTTATACTATTAAGTAGAGAAGAAGATACATCTATACAAGCCCCGGCTTACCATTGATGTCAACTGAGCGAAACTGAGCGAAACTATGACCAAGTGTTAACAAAGCGTAGCTGAATTGAGTCATTTCGGTACATATATAACAACTATTGTACATATATTTCCAGCGTAGCCGAAATCGACATCGATTTTATGGACAACTCGTACACATTTTACACCTTTGTGTGCATACGCTTTATTGGTCATTTGTCTGATGAAGGTGACAGTGTACATATCGTACTAGTCATCGAAACGTCACTATAGAATTGTGTATTGGTTGTGTAAAAAGAACTTCTCATAATCCATACTTACCAACCTGAAGAAAATGTTTAGAAATATTCGAACAAAGTACGGACAAGATATTGTCAGAGATGTGCGGAAATTAGAGAGCCCAGAGAAGAAATTAGCGAGACACAGAAATCACCTGGTGTTTACGCTGAGATGTAGAGACTTGCATATCACACCTTCAAGTCGGAATATTAGGTGCCCAGTCGACACTACAAATCCTAGAAATATAGTCAAGAAAGCACAGAAAGATCTATTGAAAGAGAGAATACGGGTTGTTAACAACAAAATAGACTCGTACATGCATGACATAACAGTACTCGCCGATAAACTGACCGAACGCTTATCAAGTGACACTGTAGGGGATATGAACCAACACATGAAGCGGATAGGTGAACGAGCATTCGACACAACTAAACAACGCCACTTGACTAAATTAAGCCGTCTTGTAGAAAAATCAACACCACACAACACCAACACAGATGCAGCTCTGAATGATTCTATGCTAAAAAAAATGGGTAGTCAAGATTTCTAATAAGGAGCTCACCAGTAGCGAGAAAACGTTACTCGCTAAGGGTATGAACTATGCCATCGTTCCAGATAAAATACTTGTTGATGATTTTGTTATAGCCACAGAACAGGCATGTAAGAAACTTAGCTAAGCTGAGGCTGATCAACTGAGATCCCAAGTAACGGGGGTTTTGACCGCTAGTGGGTAAATCGGAACACCATGTAAAGAATTCAAAACATCTAGCGGAAGCTATGTCTACCATCATGATTCAGGAAGACGAAGAATTCATTCCACATGATGCTGTCTCTCTCTTTACTAACACACCCATTGACGACGCACTTAAAATCATTCGGAAACGCTTAGAATTAGACAGATCCTGGCGCAAAAACACAAACCTTCAGATTCAGGATATCATGGATTTGCTGGAGTTTGTGCTCACAACAACATATTTTAGTTTCCGGAACAGCATCTACCAACAACGCTTCGGCACTGCCATGGGTAGTCCAGTGTCTCCCATCGTTGCCAATTTGTTCATTGAACATCTGGAGCAAGAAGCAATAGCCACTGCCCCCATAGAATGCAAGCCTAGCTTATGGAAACGTTATGTTGACGACATACTTGAGATAATCAGGAAGGGGTCACAGAAAGATTTCACCACACATATCAACACTATAGATGCCACTAACAACATCAAATTTACATGTGAGGAAGAAATCAATGGCACAATGACCTTCCTAGACACCACTGGTAAAGAAAGAAGACGGAACCGCGAAGGTATTGGTCTATAGAAAATAGACTCATACGGACCAATACTTGAACTTAAATCTCCCCATCCTTTACACCAAAAGTTGGGCGTCATACGCACATTGCTCAACAGATGTGATACAATAGTCACAGAACAACAGGGCAAAACACAAGAACAGAATCACACCGCTAGGGCAATGAGAACATGTGCATATCCGGAATGGGCCCTAAAACGGGTAAAAAACAGTGTCAAAGTAAGGAGAACAACAAGAAAATGCCAATCAAGGATAGGAACAAAACCAAAGGTCAAGTGGTCATCCCGTATATAAAGGATATATCCGAAGCCATCCAGAGGATATATCGCGGTCATGGCATAGCAACAGCCATGAAGCCCCACAAGACGCTTCGCAGTATCCTAGCACACCCTAAGGATAAAACACCTAAAGAAAACGTCGCAGAATGCGTATACAAAATCGGATGCAAAAACTGCGACGCGTCGTATAATGGAGACTGGAAGGCGATTTGGGGTCCGCCTTGGTGAACAACGGAAAGATACAGAAACCCTAGAAGGTAGAAAATTCACCAGATCTGAAAGAAAACAGTCGGAGTCCCAGATAAATAAATCGGCAATCACAGACCATGCCACACAGAAACCATGTGATTGACTGGGATAACTCCAAAGTTTTGGACAGAGAGAGCAATCTGTTCAAGAGGCAGATAAAGGAAGCCATCTGGATACGCCGCAGTGGGCCAGTTCTAAATCGAGACGAGGGGGCTCAAAGACTCGCACATCTATGACCAAGTGTTAACAAAGCGTAGCTGAATTTAGTCATTTCGGTACATATATAACAGCTATTGTACATACGTTTCCAGCGTAGCCGAAATCGACATCGATTTTATGCACAACTCCTACACATTTTACACCTTTGTGTGCATACGCTTCATTGGTCATTTGTCTGATGAAGGTGACAGTGTACATATCGTGCTAGTCATCGAAACGTCATATAGAATTTTTTATTGGTTGTGCAAAAAGAACTTCTCATAATTGGTATGGCAGGATAAATACCTATCTTTACTCCTGCGTTCTAGGGGTTTGCTTTGACATCATTTACACCCCCCACCCCTATATACATGTATGCGCCTACTGAGATCAGCGTATTGTTACCCAATGTATAATGCGGATTTGTTTGCTTTTTATCTACTATGTCTATACGTGTCACTGTATGAATACTGTTATTCATGTGTTTTAAAGCGCCTTAGAGTACAAACTTCATTGGGCGCTATATATAAATGTTGAATACCATATCATTATTATGGTTTAGTTTTACTTTGTTTCTTATTAACAGCTAAGGTCTTTTCAGGACATGTCTTCATACATATAATGCGTGCGTGAATGTGTGTATGTGTGCTGGAGACAGGGTATGCTGATTATTTGCCTCCTTTCGATAACGAGAATAGGATGCCAACTTTAAAGTGCGACCTCATTGAAATCGTTAACAATTTGTAAGCTAAAGTGTTATTATTTATTACATACTTACTAATAAATACGGGTTTTTTGTATATGCGATACGACACAATTGCTCTAACCCATATCAGCCCTCGCCGTATCACACCCCAAAACCCATATCAGCCCCCGCCGTAACACACCCCAAAACCCGTAACAGCCCGCAAAACCCATATCAAACCCTTTTTGGAAAAAAATTCGTTTTTCAATATTTCAAAAATAAAAATAAATCATAAGATAGTAGTTTTTATTAGTAAGTATGTAATAAACAGAATAAAACACGCCTTTTTCCATATCATACCCAGTATCAACCCTCGACCAATATCAGCCCTCGGGCATTCGGCCCTTGGGCTGATATTGCAGTCTCGGGTTGATACTGGGTGTGATATGGAAAAAAGCATGTATTATTCTCTATATACAAGCAGTGCATATTGCGTTTAGATAAGTTTTGTTTTGTTTGGTTTTATTTTGTTTTACGTCCTATGAACTGCTAAGGTCATTTCAGGACGTGCCTTCATGTGTGTATTGCATTTCTGCTTGTGTGTATGTGTGCTTGTGTGTATGTGTGCTGGAGACAGGGTATGTGTGCTGGAGACAGGTTATGTGTGCTGGGGACAGGGTATGTGTGCTGGAGACAGGGTATGTGTGCTGGAGACAGGGTATGTGTGCTGGAGACAGGGTATGTTGATGTATTGGCCTTGGTGTCCGTCCTTTACCTGTCTATTTCAACAGAATCTGTGTAACATTTAAACATATATAACAGTGTCCTTTGTGAGGATGCAATGATTTGAGTTCATTGATAAGTTAAATTTACTCAGAGATAGGGAAACGTTTCACTGAGTGCGTTTAAATGGCTTGTAGTATTTGTATTGACGGTGTCGTTAGAAATAGGCATAAGTCTCGGCCCAATAGATTCTCTTGTGTATGTTCAATAAGGCTTTTGTTAGTTTTCATAACTCATTTAATGACAAATAGAACCTCCTTGATTATACCGATGTCATTGTTAAACGTTCTGTTATAAAATCATTCTATTTTTTTTGCATATGACGTTAGTGTAAGTTAATGATACATTTTAAATGTGCAATACTTTCCAAAGTATATTAACTTTTAATAAATACGAGTTCGTTTTTTAGACAAAAAATGTTAAGTGCATCTACAAATAACAAAGAGGCCAAAGGGCCTTAGCGGTCACCTGGGTTACAATATATTATACAATATGTAGGTACTAGAATCTCAATTTCATTGTTGTGTGTGATGTGTAAATCCACATGTAAACAAAGTGAACTATTATACTTGTCACCAATGATGAGAACTTTGAAAACTATTCAAATAAATTATTTTTCTATTGAGAAATATAATATATATTGTTATTTAGCCTATTTTCTGCTTTGGCCAACCCCTGAGATAGGTCAGATGGGTCTGCATTTGAATAAATAAAAAAACATACAAATTGCATGACAAGCAGTCTGGTAGAGTAATTTCAAAATGAACAGAATCAATGCAAAATAATGAAATGCAATTTCATAAACACGTATAACAACGTATTCACATAGATAAAAATATTTTTAGTTATCAAAACCTATTGCGATTGTATTGATTTCTACCGAAAGTTGACTATCACCAAACAAGAGAAGTTCTAAATTGAAATCAACATGCAAGGCATTCAACCTTTGGAGCAGGATGCGTAAGAGAAAGCCTGAAAGGAAGAATTCTATAATCGTTATTGTTTCTAATGGTGTAACGGCTATTTACTATAACGGTAGACGGTAATACATCATTTAAATAGTCCGGAGTTAATTTGTTGTGCATTTGTTCCTTCAATTAGAAAGGAACTCTAGACAAGTTTTAAAAAGTAAATCTTCAATTCGGGCATATGAAGGAAGTCCGGTTATAATACGACTAGCTGGATTGGATGTTTCTAACCAAGTTTGGGACCATGCGTTAAGAATCTCGAGATCTCTATTCATAACCGTTTGATTTCTAGACATGGCGAGGATGATTTTAACAAAGAAGTAGACGAGTGGTTCATTTATATAAAATAGAATTGATCAAGATCAAAACACGGATTTCCATGTAGAAAATGATCTTAGAAATGTTCTCGAAATGACGGTCGCCTTTAAAAGTTTCCCATAGCTTCCATTCTTTGACCATCCTTGTACCTGATTCATACCACAGGGTCAAGTTATTTCCGATATGTTAGCATTGATAAGAGCTGTTCAGCATTTCTACCCCCTCCCGTCTCTTTGTACGTGAGGTAGTGGTGAATGACAGCTCTGTTATTATGTGCTCAGTGTGGGTCCTGGGGAAATGGTGATTGACAGCCATGTTATTTGGACAAAGCAAACCAAACCCCAGTACCCATGTCGATGGTTCCACTCGCAATGATGCTCTACATCTCTGTTATTTGAACTCAGCAACACCAAAGGCCTGAACGGACAGTGACTCGGTGTATTGAGGACAAATTGGTCACAGAGGTTCTATTTGAGTTATTCCCCTTTGTACAGTTTGTAGAATGTGTATTTACCATTCTATCAATATATTTTGTAGCAAATGTCAAATCTGTATGTTACTCGGCTACGGAGGAGAAACGTGTAAAGTGCAATTTCAGGAATATTTTGAATTTTGGCGGGAAAATGAACATTTTTCAAAGTGGCATATCTTCGTCATTTTTGATGACCTTAAAACTATGCGAATATCTTAATTACAACATACCCTTTAATATATGGTGTAAAATAAACTTTTTTTTTATTTTAATATTTGACCTATATTTGACCCGAAAGCGAGGCCTGACATATTCTCTGATAACATGTCATGGGAAAACGTTAGCCCCGACCAAGATCTCAAAGAAGTATGAAGCATGCATTCAAGGCGACGAACGGTTTCCGAGTTATGGCGTTCAAAAACGGAAAAACTGATTGGTAGACGGGGATAAATATATGTCTTCAAAACGAAACCACTTGTGATAATCATGGCCTGCCCGAGTTGTCAGGTGAACAAAGTTCACATTGAATAATGCGTTGGCCTCCGACCTTCTATATTGTCTTTAGTGTTACGTGTAATAGAATAGAAATAGCCATTAAGTAATAATCACTTAAGCAGACCTTATAAGAAAGAACGTGATATGTAAACGATTATTAAAGTTACAAAGTACCAGCGTAACGTGTTATATCTTCGACAGGAATGAGAATCAGTTTTTGAATATGTTTGCTTGCATCATTTTCCATACACAAGTAATATAGCAATTAATTACACACAATACAACTTTGGGCCAGGTGATGTGAAATGATCCACTGCAAATTCATACTTTTGCGCAGAAACGAGCATCTCTGTGACGGGGATTCTATACCCGCACTTTTTGATTATAGAGTAAGGAGCTTATCCAATGTATATTACTGTTTTACGTTTACTACAACATTAAATGAATACTTAAACATTATACTTGCAACAAAATGCCTCGGAAAGAACAGTATCTTTATATTGAAATTAAGGCTGCTATGGGGCTCATACCCCTTTCCCACTCTTAATCGATAGAGGTATCGCGGCGTTATTAGCAGTGCCGTGCAAAGTCTACTGTGATATTATTGATACTACACTTATCAGGTAAACTGGGTGACTCTATGGACCAAAACGTCGGAATCTAACTTAATCTCAACTATTGTTGAATCACAAGGGAAGGTACAAAAAACCCTTAATTTATTAATAATTTACTTGCAATCAATGACGCTAATTATACACGTGATACCCACTTCTGACGCTGTGTAAAAAAGCTAATTAAAATGTTCACAATACTCATTTAAATATGGGGTAAATATTGGACATAGTGGGGTTTTAAAATGTGTTGTGTCTTTTTCTAGCCCACCTTCCAGCCTATGAGACACCCTCTTATTAAGAAATTGTGGAAATCGAAAACCTTGGTGTAAACTCATTTGCATATTTCCTGCTTTGCGTCAAATAAAATTCTATATAATTAACAAATAAAAAGGATGCACACATATTTAGTTTAATAAATCACAAACTTCACTGCTCTGTTTTAGTGCTTAACCTAAAATGTCGTTAGAGTTCCAAATTAATAAAGTTTTGATGGAACTTTTCGCACCTGCGAACGTTAGGTGTACGTTACTGTTGTCTCCCCTGTACGTTACTGTTATCTCCCCTACCCAATGGTATTCATTAAATCAAGGACAATTATCTAAACGAACAGATACACATACATATTTCAGTATTTTCATGTTTTAAAATCTACGTATCTTGACTATAGCGCACAGTCAGGCTTTGGATGGGATTTTTTGTTTTTCAACTACGTGTATTTTAAATAAAATGGATTTCTAAAACACCGTGTCAAGGAGATTTTCCTGACCTTTATATTGACTGCTAGAAGGGGTTAAAGATGTTTTCAAAACGAAGCAAATTGTGATAAACCTGGCATGCCCGATTGATCATTTGAACAAAATTCCCAGTATATAACTCTCTGGCCTCTCACCCTTTATATTGTCTAATTCTCTGGCCTCTCACCCTTTATATTGTCTAATTCTCTGGCCTATCACCCTTTATATTGTCTAATTCTCTGGCCTCTCACCCTCTATATTGTTTAATTCTCTGGCCTCTCTCGCTTAATATCGTTTTCTGGGTTAAGTGTGATAGAATAGAAATAGCAGTTGAGTAATAATCTCTAAGAAAGAAAATGATATCCACTGTGCGTCCGGTCAAGACGTATATTACTGTTATACTTTTGATACAACATTAAATGAATACTTCAAATATTTACTTGCAACAAAATGCCTCGAATAGATTAGTATCTTTATATTAACAATTGATAATATAGGATATAGTAACAAAATAACTCATCTCCATTTTAATCTAGAGGTATTGTTTTATTAGCGTTAATAGCGTTTTGAAATATTGGTTAATTTTCCCCTTTGGGCTGCGCCCTGGTCAAGGGGGTTTGGGCAGGAATCCCAATTTTACAGTGTAATACCCTCATCCGCCAAAGATGGTTCTGACCAAGTTTGAATAATTTCCTGCTGAATATATCCAAGCGTTATTTCCCCATATAAACTATAGTAAACTTTACCCCCTCCCGAATGAGGAATGGATGGAATTTTACAATTTATTTAAAGCCCCTGATGATTCATGCAGAGAAATTGACTGTAGAACCTGTCTACTGACTGGCCCCTAGCCCCCAAATATCAGACATGTCTGAAATATATGGCAGCCAATTCAATCTAGAGGCCTGACAGGGTTTGCTCCGAGAAATCTTTTGCAGATTCTTGCAACATTCAGCCGATTTTGTCATGCAGGAAGGTGATTTTGTCATGTCTAATACGTGGTAGGATATATATGTTCTAATATCAGGGAGTCTTCAGGGTGGAGTTTTACGTGTAAGTTTGTTTTAAATTATTGTATTGGACAAACATTCCGTTATTTATCTCATAATAAACAACAAATTCATAAAATACATATTGGGTTGTTTTATTCCATTTTATAATAGTCGGGTATCCATTTCGGGAGCTTACAAAAGGTTGTCATAGCAACATTATAAATATAGCTACATATACATGCACACACATATATCCATCATGACATGGTGAACAAACAAGTATCACACAAATTAAAATATTTAACAACAGCCTAAATACATATATAGATAATAATTCTACTTGGTAATTATAACTGACCTTTATTCCAAATCTTAGAACAGCACAGGGGCCAGAAATGTTGCCATAATGATTTTACAAGTTACAAGGAGCACAGTTATTTAGCTGAAATTGAGATAATTTCAAATTAAAACAATAATGGTACCTCCTTTGTCTTTAACACTGAAGAGGATTCAGCATTATAGCTAAATTGATGATTAACTACCATGTGCACAAAATACAGGCCAACCTTTTCCATAATTACCACTCAAAAAACAGACCACTATTAACTTTTGTAAATGAGCACATATATCCAGTCCCTGTGCTAAATACAATTTCCTACATTTTGATATGTAAAAACCCATTTTTCTATACACATCAACATAAATATATGTTTATAAGTATATAAATATTTTACATTTGAGAAAATGTATATTGCCAATGCTGATCCGGGTGATAGTATGTGCTTTCTAATTTCGTATCTCATATCTTCTTTTTTGTTTGACAAAGAACTTAAGCAATGCCATGTTGATTCCATATCTAAACATATTTATATTATTCATATTAACTTGTCTGTGTTACAGGTAAAGATATTTTTTATATTAATTAATAATAAAATGTCAGTTAATTGAAAGGTATTACTTAACTGAAGAAATAATATATCACTTAGGTAATTCCTCGATGACATACCGGCAATATTGGATTATATTGGCATCGTTAACTTACATCTTATTTACTTTAACAGTACGCAAATAGATTTGCATTTAATAAAGTTTTGAATAGTTGTTTTCTTTTTAAACAACTTATATTTTAATGAAATCTCTTTATTTACTTTCTTATGGAAACTAGTACAATAGTGTACACTGCTTACACTCAAAACAAGATACAATCAATATTCTTGTACATAAGACCCTGGGTGAGTAAAAGATAATCTGTACTGATCCATCTACTGTTCATCGTCAGTACCATACGCCTCATATACATGTACACAATGATTTAAAAGAGACAGACCATACAAAATCATCACAGCCATTCATCGTAATTCTCCATATAGGTCAAATATTACATATAACTTACCATTATATAAATTCTATATTAAAATCCAACATATTCCTAGGAGAGGTTTAAAATTGAGAGGTTTATAAAATCTGTTTTAATCTCCTGCTCAAAAACAATTAAAATCTAGTTAATAGGCAAATTGAGGTCATCTTATATCTCCATCTAAGATAGGTAAAACTCTAGTTTTTATTTTTCTAAAGTAGGTAAAACTACAGTTATCTCCCTTTAAAGAAAATATTTAAATCCAATCATTTCGATATCCAAACAATTAAAAAGATTATGGTTTTCCTTTAAAGACAGGTTGTCATGCAATTAAATTGCTTTCCACAGCATTAACCCCAAGAGAGAGTCAAATTCAGCTATCACCCCTGATTACATAGATAGACATCAATGAAAAGTCAATATTTATCTATAAATACCGTAGTTATTGTATTAACAATCGGTTGAAGCTTTATATAATTCAACAATAGTGTACAGTCAAATCACACTATCTAATAATTTTGAGATATTTCATGAAGTTCAATCTTAAGTTAAGTGCGGCATTATCATTATAACAAATTTTAAAATGCAAATTCTTAAACATTGCCCTCAACAATTTATAAAAACATTAAAACATGAAATTTGTGATTTAAAATGAAACAAATATAGTTTTCTAAATTCCTTTTAAAGACTTTTATGATACCAAAATGTACCTATACATCATGTTGAATACCACCATTGTTGTGAACTCACTTAATTTAAAGTTGATATTCAATCATGTTGAATACCACCATTGTTGTGAACTCACTAAGTTGATATTCAATCATGTTGAATACCACCATTGTTGTGAACTCACTAAATTGATATTCAATCATGTTGAATACCACCATTGCTGTGAACTCACTATGTTGAATATACCACCATTGTTGTGAACTCACTATGTTGAATACCACCATTGTTGTGAACTCACTAAGTTGATATTCTAGGAACCTAGAAACAATTCATGCCAACTCCAAGGTGATGTTATTTCATAAAAAGCCCCCAGAGAATTAATAAAGTTTCATTGTATATATTGATAAATTGCATAAGTGTCTGCCATGTGTTTTGAACATAAAATTTATTTCAGGTTTTAATATAAATTTATACAGCTGCATGTCTTTAGTGTGTGTTTACTGTCGATGTCTATAAAGGTAGGTCAACATGGTAGGGAATGAGAGGTAATGTTGTCTGGGGTTGCTAAGTTACGGATAACATACAATAAGTTGTGATAAATTACTCATGCACTCACAAAATGTACCCGCTATCCAAACAGTGATCACCACAACACCGAGATATAAATATATATATATATATAAACACATGTATCCTAGCCCCAAATCTCCTGTCAGTACGTACAATAAAACACAAGTATCACTTTAACCCTTTCACCACTGTAGACCATAATGGATTCATCTAGATCAATGCATGGTAGAGTCTACTAAAGTTACATAGGGGTGAAAGGGTTAAAATACTGCAATCAATAACCTCAATTTTCGTTACCATCCTTATTTTTTTAGGTATTTTTTTACAAATCCTCATTTACAAACAAACCCATCTCTTAAATGGATATTGCATAATTACCATCCCTTGCGGTCTGGGCGAAAATTGATTGCAGCATTTACCTCCCTTTTTTCCTTGCAGAACTCAACTGTTGCATTCCTCTTAGAAAGATCCATCTGATATTGCTTGGCAAAGGAATGGTGGAATTATGGACAAATTGTAAAAAAAAAAATGATTTCTGAAAAAATGATCTTTTGCATAGATTGCAATAAAATGCTTCAAAAATGTTAAAAATCAGTAAGCATTGTGTATATGTAAGGTATAAAAAATGATTCTCCAAAATGATGTTGTACAAAATTTATACGCAATAGTCCTTATTATGGCACATGATGAACAATGTTTTTTTTATAAAATATTAGCGGTCCCACATAATGAATGGAAGTGTTTTCATATTCAAAAACATGTTATACCGTTCTCTGTCATACACAGAAATACTTTTTCTAAAACTGCACTTTTTTTTTCTAAATGACATAATGTATTTTTGTCACAAAATAAACATAAAACAAATACTAATTTTGACTTGAATGTGGTAGCTTGAATGATTTGAGTTGGATCTAAAGTAAATAATGTCTAATGAAATAAACCATGATGCAATCTATATATCATGTCAATTACCCAGCTAATACACGTTACTTCACAAACACGTTATTTCTTAAAACGTTCAACAGAGCCACAATGACCTATGAATTCTACTAGAACCTTGCTAGTAATTGTTTACACCTAAAATATCTTAATCAATCTATATCAGAAGCACCGTATATATTCCAATAAACCCTCACTTCTAGTACCTTTTCTCCGTGATAATTATTTTCTCTTAACCTTTTCACCCCTATGTAACTTTAGTAGGCTCTACCATGCGTTGATATGGATGAGTCTATTATGGTCTACAGTGGTGAAAAGGTTAAAGGTGTCACAAATATATAAGTTCAGGAACCAGGTTTGTTAAGCTATTTAACTTATTCTGTATTATTTCAATTTTTTTTCCTTCTTCTTCGTTTAAATGCCATTTTTCATAAATTACAGAATATCAATTGAAATTTGAGATCACCAGGGGAATAATAAATTCTTCATTCATGATATCATTAACATAACTATGCTTAACATTAACGGCTCCTTGTATTCCAGAGGCACCTTCACCCTCAGTACTGAGTAAGTTTCAACAAATCTGTCGGCACTCTTCCAGGTATATTTTAAAATCTGAGGGCATTTATTGGAATAAACACTGACTTCAGTACCAATGCTGAAGATGACACCCAGTTACAAACGAAGCTGACCTTATACTTGTAACCTCATCATCTATTACCGCATTTGGCACCGATCTCCTATCGAAAATAAAAAATATTACGTACTTAATCTTACGTACTCCAGAGGATGTTAAGATACCTGATGCTCCATCTCAGAATAATTCTTCCTTTCTTTTAACAAAAGAACAAATGATCAGCAAAATAAAAAAAAAGATTTGCAAAATATTTGTCATGCAGTAAGCTACAAGGTCAAACAAATATGTATCAAAACCAAAAACAAAATGGAAGAATTCGAAAAATTTCCAAGATGAAGCAAGGTAACAACATTTCAAAGTTGTACATTTTTCAAAAAGATTTTTTTCATACAAAATAGCCCTAAAACCAGCTAATTTCATTCCATGTAACATGAGTATTTATAAATTCCACATGAATTTAATGAAATAGTTAATTCGTAAATATCTTGTACGAAAATGTTCCTGATTCTTTTTTCAATCCCTGCCCTATAGTTATCTCCCTTGGACCCTTGAGTTGCCTCCTTTGAGTGACCTCTCACTTGTGGCTGGAGGAGGAAGATACATTTGTAACAGATGAGGATTTCCCACTAGACCGTAGGAATCTACGGGTAGGTTTACTTAATGTTTGTTCCTGTTTTACAGCTTTAGGAATTTTAGATTTGTCCTTTTCCTTCTCCTTCTCCTTTTCTTTCGAGTTCTGAGAAAATTTCTTTGGCAATTTGGAAGGTTTTTCTTCAACATTTGTCTTTTTTTCTGAACTAGAGCTTTTCCGTCGAAAGAAACCCATTCGGGAGGGCTTAGGAGAAGATACACTGCCATTGGTCCCTGCTTGGTTCTTGTCTGAAGCAGAACCATGTGACTTGGGAGCCTCCGTTTGGTGGCTGTTCTTAGTCTCTGCTGCAATAGGCACTTTGGTAGAAGATTCCTGATGATGCTGCTGGGATGAAGGCACAGGTTTGTGAACAACCAATCCCATTGAATGTTTGTGAGCACCAACTGACCCTGGAGCCAATCCCTGTCCTTGTTTTATGGCACATTTTTCAGCCTGTCCATGGTCCTGTTTGTGAGCAACTTTAGGATCAGTTTTATGAGAGTGCATGCCGATAGCTGTTGGTGAGCCAGCAGCGAACCTCTGAGCTTGTTTGAGAGCAGGAGTTATCCTCCCAGCCGATCCCTGGGCTTGTTTGTGTGTACCTGGCGCTGGTACCTGAGGTTTTAATTTCACAGAAGATGTAGTAACTTTGTGCTCTACATTAGATTGAGAAGCTACAGGCTGAGGTTTTGTCACGGGCTCTGACAGAGGTTCTCCAGGATGTTGTGTGGGCTCAGTCATCGGCTGTCTCTCCTGAGAACTGGCCACCGATTGGTTTGTCGGGGGAGGACAGAGTGGGTTAGGAGAGGGTGTCATGTCATTGAGAAAATCGAAAGCTGCCATAGCTTCCATCTCCTTGTCACCAAACCTGAGGAAGAACTTGGACAGATCCAGGCCGGGGCGATTCACCTTAGTTGGAGACCTCAAGGCTTCCATTTTGTCTGAAACGAAAGTATATGCTTTGTGAAACCTTTAGGATATGAAAGATACAGCATTGAAAAGTTTTAACACAATTTTGGGTACAGCCTTTTCATAAATATACTTACAGAACAATTTGAAATACTTATGCTTAACAAACATTTCAGATTATAGATTAAAGTACTTCCTACACCTTTTTTAGTTAGAATTTCCTGATAGTATACTAAATATCTGTCATTGTTGGTATTATACAAATATTTCAGTCTAAAAGTTGTAATATCAGACAAGTAATACATTATAAGTAGGTAAAGGCTTGTATTATACAGAAGAAAAAAATATCAACAAAATATGATGGAATTACCTCCCCTGCCGATGAGACGTGAGCACATGACATGGTCAACTCCAATGTTGTCATCCAAACTATCCATACTACCGCCACTCAGCTGAATCATGGAATCCAACATGGCCGCCCGCGTCTACACAATAACAAAGGATTAAAGATTATCAGACCGTAGCTAATACTTCAATCAACCTGTCTCTGCATGTTCAATAATACATTACGTTTCTAAAGTAAAACACATCCTTAGAAAAACTCCACACATGGCTTTTTAAAAGTTATCTTTAATCAGATACATATTTTGCTTGTAAATATTAATGTAAAAGAATATCTGTAACAACAAGGTGATCGAAAGAAACAAAATGAGGCAGGACTTTTAAAGTTCAGTTAAGAATATTATGCTTATTTCTATGGACTTTCATATAGATCATCATGGTACATACGTACAATACCACATTGGACAAATATTCTAGCATCACTGATGAAACGAGAAACAGTAGAAAAAAACACTATTTTTACTTTGACAGTATAAATAGATACTAGTAGCAAGATCACTGATACTCTAAGTATTGTTCTATCTACTGATACTCTTCTAAGTATTGTTCTATCTACTGATACTCTAAGTATTGTTCTATCTACTGATACTCTAAGTATTGTTCTATCTACTGATACTCTTCTAAGTATTGTTCTATCTACTGATACTCTATAAGTTTTGTTCTATCTACTGATACTCTAAGTATTGTTCTATCTACTGATACTCTAAGTATTGTTCTATCTACTGATACTCTAAGTATTGTTCTATCTACTGATACTCTAAGTATTGTTCTATCTACTGATACTCTAAGTATTGTTCTATCTACTGATACTCTAAGTATTGTTCTATCTACTGATACTCTAAGTATTGTTCTATCTACTGATACTCTAAGTATTGTTCTATCTACTGATACTCTAAGTATTGTTCTATCTACTGATACTCTAAGTATTGTTCTATCTACTGATACTCTAAGTATTGTTCTATCTACTGATACTCTAAGTATTGTTCTATCTACTGATACTCTAAGTATTGTTCTATCTACTGATACTCTAAGTATTGTTCTATCTACTGATACTCTAAGTATTGTTCTATCTACTGATACTCTAAGTATTGTTCTATCTACTGATACTCTAAGTATTGTTCTATCTACTGATACTCTAAGTATTGTTCTATCTACTGATACTCTAAGTATTGTTCTATCTACTGATACTCTAAGCATTGTTCTATCTACTGATACAGTGTATAGTCTAATTAATGATCATTACCTGTGGGTCAAGCACACCATAGTTTTCAGAGTGTGTTCGCTCCAATTGAGGACGACAAGGCTTTGTTTGCCTTTTGATCTTTGGTGAGTTGTCTACCCTGGCCCCAGTAGATGGCGCTGTCGTATCTACATCCTTTTCCTCTGTGATTGTGGGATATGGAGATTTGACATCATTGAAACCGCCAATATCAGCCGACGAAAAATTCCCATAAAACTCAAATTCATCGTTACAGGAGGTGTCATCTGCATACTCGTTTACCCAATCACAGCACGCCCCTGTCTCGGAGAACGGAGAATTTCCCATGATTAGTTCTCCCCCACAGGGAGTAAGGTAGAACTCGTCCTCAACCCACTGGTAACCTTCAGTGTCCTTGTAATTCTCAGCTGGTGTGGTAAACAGCTCAGAATGATCCTCGTTCGAGTCATTGTCTGTATCACAACTATTAAGACTGGTCAAACTTTGATGTAATGCGTTGACAGTCTTTGACAAACTTTTTAACTGTCGCGAAATCTCGTCAAATTCTTGATTGTTACCATGGATGCAACACTGTTCACAATTTGCACTGTCGCCATTTTGGCAGGTGTGAGGGAGAGGATCACAGCTTGGCTGTATATCTGTGTCACCTTCATTTCCACTTGATAACAAACTACGATTTGATCCCACGTTACAGAGGCTGTAGTAGTCACTTCGAAACTTGCCCTGTTGTTCAATATCAGGGGCTGGGCTTGCCTCTTTGCTACTGAATTGTTTCCCTTGTTCACCAATCATTTCTTCACCAGACGGCAGCACTAATTTTTCCAGGGACACAACTCCTGATGTGTCTGTCACTTCCTGTGTGGTAGACAGATTGTCCGGATGAGAACCGTTGTCATGGGGATCTGAGAAATGTGTAGAGATGGAATGTTCGGCAGAGGACACTGACTTACAAGTCACCTGGAAAACCAATAAAGCAATTATTAATTATTTCAGTGAGATTGATTGGGCGATATATATCTTAGGAGATCATTAAATTTATACAAGTGGCAAATTTGTCTTGCATTCATTTTACCATGTAATTTGTGCGAAACTTACATTGTACTTTTCTCACATGTAAATGTTAAGAAAGAATGATTAATTTACATGATTACAAAAATAAATAAATAATAAATAGTGCAAATGGGAGTCATTGCTTATCTGTTTCAAACAAAGACGTTTTATCTGTTTGCCTAATCGTATTGGTGACTTACATACAAGAGTTATCTTTCTTCAATTGTAAGCATTATCTCATACTTTGAATAACCATAGCAGAGTCAATACCTGTATTTTGTGGGTGTACCTTCAAAATCCATCACAAATTAATTTACTGTTTATTTTGAAGGTTTTTTAGCACAACTCTTTAGGAAAGGAGGTTTAATTGATATTAAGATGGCATATCTCCTTAATGTTTACCCCCCAGTTCCTACCTGTTGTGTGCCCCTCATGTGGTCCTGTATGAGCAGTGAGTGAAATCCATTAACAGTGTTGTCCTCGTCAGATTCACTCTCTACTTCACGAGCCAGCTGTGAAAAAATGGTCAAACATGTGAAAAACTTACATTATAAAAGCAACCAGATAATAATGCAGAAATATTGATAAAAACTAAAAGAAGAAATAGAAAATTTAAAAGAAAATGAATCAAATACTCCAGTTTGCTTATCTGCAGAATGAAAAAGACAGTAGAGTATGCTAGTCTCTTACACTAAACTACTTGTGGTAAATTCCCATTTGATATTAGGTGGTGATTTACACTGTATACCATATAATGTATTATCACAATCACAGGTTGTGTATTAATAACATGTTAAACATTACCTGTTGAAGAATCTGCCTTTTTGTGACATCTCTTTCCTGTCCCTCACTCTTCAATGACTTCCTACACAACTTGGGAAGAACTTTCATCTTGGAGATTATTTCTGTTCTTTTCATGTTCATGTCTGATAATGACACTGACCTTTCGAGTGGCTTTGTCACCTTGCTTTCAACCATAAGGTCGTCCAATATGTGGATGTCCTTGACCTTTGACAATGAAGAAAGGTCGCTGTCAGACAGAACCCTGGCCAGACCCTCGGTGGAGCACCAGTACCGTTTCATGCTAAATGTCTGAAGGAGTTGAAGGTGAGCATAGTACTTTGTTGACGACTGAAGATTACGGAGAGAGTTCTCTAGTAGTCTGTCACAGGAGTTCGTTGAAGCCTCCCACTCATCCTTCTCTTCAGGAATATCCGAAAGAAAATTCTCCTCACTGATGTTAAGTGTTTGGACATGATGGAAAACAGGAAGTGAAGGGAGTGAACTCCGTTCGTCAATTTCCTCTTCTTCCACCTCTAATCCTGGAATATTCAAACCATTATCGGGCAATGGTTTTTCACATTGTACATATGTCTCTTCAGTACTGACCTTATTGACCTCTGCACTCCAGTTGTTATGATGTATTTCAGGGACAAACATTTTGAAGTCATCACCAAGAGACCTACGATTGAGGTTTCTCCGTTCATGCATGTCCTTGGAACTTGTACTAAGCTTACTGTCCATCGAAGGAGATTTCCTAAGAGGGAACTTCATGAATTTGTTTTCATTTTGTTTTTGATTTTCCGCCTCAAACAGGATTTTCATGGCTCTGACTCTTCCCAGGGAACCACAAACTGCTGCACGATCCTCGCTAGAATTAGAGTTCTGTGATGAAAGACTGTGGGTGGAATTTCTCATTTCTGTGCTGTGAGTCGAACTATCCATGGCAGAATCAGGGTCAGAGGTCAAATCTGACTTACTGACTTTGACCACTGTCACAGCAGCAGGAAGCGGTTCCTCTATCTTAGCTGTGGTCTCTTTTTTCATACCAGATTCCTTATTCTGAATGGAGGTGTCGTTAAACTTCTCCATGGCTTCTGGTTGAATATCACTTGACATCGTAGAATAGCCGTCGTCTTTGCTGCCGGATCTTTCAACCTTTTCAGCCTTGTCAAAGCTCAACTCGGCCGACACCATGATTTTTTGATTCATTTGAACCTCTATCTGGGGTTCTATAGCACTAGTAGTATACTCCACGTGTTGGTGGTGGTAGGCACCTGTTTTGATCTCCTGACATTTTGGAGACACATCTTGCACACTTGTTGTTTCCTTTTTGTTGTGCCTGAATCCAGGGGATTTGACACCCATACGAATCCCTGGGGATCGCCTACCTGTGGCTGGTTTGGTAGGGACGGGTGGAGGTGGCCCCTTCCTCTTTGTGAGAGAATTCGTCAAATGTGGATCAGTTTCAGATGAGCTTGTCATAACAACTGGGGGCCTCTCCGGAGATATATAATCACGATTTTCAATTTTAACATTTTCCATCGGAGTTGTCTCCCCTGAATGCACACCTTTGGAAGAACTATTAGAAGGAGATGGCGTACTTTCTGGTGAAGTCTGATTGGCTGATTGCACTTGAGACCTTGATTTACCTCTACCCTGTTTTATTTGATGATACTTTCTCGCAAACCTTGGCGACCAATTTTCATCGCTGTCGGAGCTCTCTAAACTGGAGGAGGAAGAACTGTATCGTTGATGCATAAACTGTTTTTCGCGAGGAGCTAGAATGAGTGAGCTAGGCCGTTGTGTATTTTGTTTCCGTTTACTGTGACTATGCTGCAAGGAACTACGTTTCTTTGGAATGTAAGGACTTCTAGGTGTTTTCCCTTGGTTCTGAAGTTCACTATTTTCTGTATCTTGTATAATATCAGGTTTACCGTGAAGTCTAGCACCCGGAAAGCCCTTCTCACGAATTTCTACATTTTTAGAATCAACCCTTAATTTTTGTCGATCGCACTGCCTATGGTACTTTTTCACAAATGAGGGCGACTCGAAAAAAGCAAAGTTTTCTGTTGTGAAATCTTCCTCCAGTAACGTGTCCGTGTCATCACTATTGTCCAAGATTTCATTTAATGATATCGTGGAGGTATTACTGAAATCTGCTGACACAGGCCGATTCATATCACTGTCCTCATCACTGTAGTCGTAGAAATACTGACCGTTTGGCAGCAGAGGAACTCGGGGCGGACTCCCAAAAGTTTGGCGCAATGCTGCCATTCTGTCTTTCACCCCAGTCCCAGTACTTGAGCTCATGACCTTCATTTCTATTTCCTTTCTAATCCTGTGACCTTGAACTTTGCCACAACTGTTAGCCTTCACATTGTCGGAGAATTTTCTGTTCCTAAACAAATGATCATTTGGTTCCTGAGATTTTAAGGGTAGTTTGGAGTGAGAAGATACTTGAGGAATGGACTTTTGCGTTTTCCCACACCCTGAGTTACTTCCCCTTTTGATAGGTATGGACGAAGCAGAGGAAGAGCGTTCTCGTTGTTGATATTGGCTAACTTTCCCTGAGGATCCTAGCTGTGGATTTCGGACAGATTTTGGAGCGTGAGCACTAACACCTTTGTCTATATGGTCCGGGTGAGATATACTACGCTTTCCTGACATTGCTTCATTCTGTAAACAGAGATCCCGTTGACTCCCAGACAGCGACGTCTTTGACCCGTTGTACACTGTCAGACCCAGTTTGCTCTTATTGAGTGAAGCTGTTGACCTCGATTTTGCTGACTTTGAGTTTGATTGTAGAGACGAAGTTGATGAGCTCCGCTGCCGTTTTTGATTAGCTCTTTCCATAATATTGACATGTTTCATTTTCGGACTTGAATTGTTGGCAGGGAACTCAGTTTCTATTTTTGTCCTACAGTTGAATTCGTTGTTTTGTTCACCACTAGGGGGCACATTGGTTGAGCCAACTGAGGTCGCAGAACCAGGCAGTTTCTTTGGATGACCGGTGCGTTCTGTTGACCAGACGGGCAGACTCATCTGGGGTTTTCCTATGCTGTCATCGCAGGTCTACAACGAAGCAAACCTTTAAGCATGTTTTAATTGTTTAAATAACTTTTCACTTCCCAGAAATCTATTTTTAACTATATTACTACTTTTATGAGCTATGCAAAGCATGTTTTATAGATATATTTATGAACAGTACTTAACATAGATTTCTTGAATAATTTCACTATTTTCAATTTCTTCTTCATTAATATATTTCCGGAATATGTCATATCTAGAAAAAGTCCATTGGTTAGATCATATCATTTGACATATACAATGTTTATCCATGTTAAAATCACACATGATCTGTTTATGTTGTGTCTGAAGAAAGCAGAATTAAAGTTTGAACACTTAAGCAACAGGAAGCCTAATTCAATTGAGAAATTAAGAAACAGAGAATTTTCTTTAGAAATATTGAAGAAATAATGAATATGAGAAAAAATATGGAATGATCAAAGTTGAGCATTGTAGAAAAAGATGGCTATATACAGTGCAAAAATCACAAGAAAAAATATTTCTAGCTTAAATCTACAGGAGGAGCAAATGAGTCGAAGAACAATGACAAAACGGTGAACAGATACGTACATAATCACTACATATACTGTGTAGGGAGTCGGTGCTCTCCCCTGGCATGTACTGGCCGAGACACTTCTGGGCCACCTTGGCCTGTAGGACGTACTGGGACATTGGAGACAGGTGCTGGAAAACACAGGCGCAACTACTCAAAATCTAATTCTAATGTCTCAAGTTTCTCAAGATCATGCAAAATCTATCAAAATTGATAAAAGTAAAGAGAATAGGTCTACTTAATATTCACAGACTATATGAAACATTGCAGGAACTGTTTAAGAACTGTAGTTCATAAAGTGGCTGTATCAACACACAATATACAATTCATGAACAGCTTTTAACTGAATTGTTCATGACGTCAAGAAATCCAATTAAACTATCATCATCTCCTTATTGTTTCCTAATTGGATCTTGTTATGTTTTGAAAGCAATAGATATATTTTGAAAAGAATGTGAAAATTCAAATTTAAAAAGAAATATAACCTCCCTTAACCCTTTCACCACTATAGACCACAATAGATTCATCCAGATGAATGCATGGTAGATTCTACTGAAGTTATGTAGGGGTGAAAGGGTTAAAACATGAAGCAGAAAAAGAGAAAGAAAAAAGGCCGAAAAATTCCTTTCATCAACAAACATGCATTTGATTACATTTTTCATTATTATCTTGTTTCAAATTACCTTAATTTCATGTATTTAATTTGATAACAGAAGAAGAATATTTTGATAATACAAGGAAGCTATATGTAGGACAATTTTGACGGTCTTACCATGGTCTGGGTAAAGGCCATGGCCGCGTTGGACATCTGTTCTGGGGTGGTTAGACTGGCCATACTCGTCCCCTCGCACACCGTTAACTTGGATACACTTGTGAGGACAGCGTCCTGGTTGTTGGGGTCGTACTTGATCTTCTGTTGGAACATGCTGTTGAGTTCGTGATTTTGATACTCAAGATCTTGTACTCGGCCTTGTAGCTTCATACATTCTTCTCGCAGAGTCTGTAACACCAGAAAATCAAAATTTTAATTTCAACAGCTTTCACTGAAACAGTACAATGTCAAAAGGAATGGACAACAGGCTTAAAGTCTATACAATCATGATCTGGTCAACTCTTGAAACCAATGCCTTGTACCATTGGGAAGGCGTGATTAAAGAAAATGATCTAAATCTGACAAAATCTTGAAATCAAGCAAGTTTAATGATGAGATTTCATCATATACATTGGATATTTGAAAATCAGTCTAAGGTAACTGTAATTAGATTTGATTTAAATTTCTACATAGACTAAGCACTGTTAAAACATTAAATAAGTCCAAGTGTCACTTAAAACCTATAGTAATATACCATTTTTTCTAAAAAAAAAAAATAAAAAAATACAAATATAACCATCTTCCTTAAAATATTACAACTGGTGGTCCTATCATACTCAAAAAAACTGTATTAGATTACAAAAATAAATATTTTTCTTCTACACAAACCACCTTTATTTCCTAAAGCGATACATGATTGATCTGGAATGGTCAAATTACAAATGACGCTTATTCCCAAGGTAGACAACATAGAAAAAACATTTCACAAAATATCTTCAGCCATCAACAGTTGGCATTTCAACAGTTAGCTACCCCGCAAAATGGAAAGATATCAAATGTCCAATCAGCAGCAAGCTAACATAATGGGTCGATAGTCATCGTTTATTTGAAACAGAATATTTGATTAGTTAGATTATATCTGATAATTTCCATTCCAAAAAGATGCCAGAAATAAACAAATTGAATAACAATGCTGAAATCTGATTGGTCAATTGACAATCTCTCCTGATTATAACAAATCAATATGTGATGAATAGAATAATTTGATTGGTCAAAAATTGTCATCTCACAATTTTCTCACCCAGTTTGAATATGTAGTGGGTAACCCTATTGATTTATTCCAAATGCTCATCTATACAAACAGTTACCAATTCTTCAACCCAAACTTAATAATTTTTTATCGACACAATTTGACACATAATTGAATATGACAGAAATAAAGTATGAAATGAGTGTTTTTACTTCTGTCCATCACAATGTCTGCTCCGATGACGAACCAGCAGAGAACTGTATAATTGCCCAGCTGAGTGGAGTACAGAACATGATAGAAATGACCCCGTAGAGTGATGACCAGTTGTATAGTACAGTTAACAGGTTTTTTTAGTTTCCATCAGGGTCTAACAGTCCGAAGTATCAGTAAGCTAAAATTCCCATACCCTCCATCCTCAATTCTCATGGGGTTATAGCTCTCTTTCGCTCTCCCCGTGAGCGTAACCCCTGGAGTATCGAGGACGGAGGTATGGGATTTAGCTTACTGATAAAGGGAGCTCATTTTCGCCCTCCCCGTGAGCGTAACCGCTGGAGTATCCAGGACGCATATATCCTCCAGGACTTCACTGTAATAATCGTTCAATATACTTCCTCGTCACTAATACGTATCATTCTGTCCAGACATTGACAGTGAATGTCAAGTATTGTCAGTTTATAATGAAACATAAGTCTCTGCTATAAATAGTGTGACTGAAATGGAATTTTTGTGATATAGACAATAGAACTCTATGGTCTGTCCCATGTAATCTAAAGCAGCAAAAGGCATTGATGATTGCAATACAGATTAGAAGTAAATTATACTACTCTCTAATTTTAACAAAAAAGAAATATGTTTATTTAAAAGAGTTGCTTGAAACTCATTCAATATCTAAAGTATAATGATTTGGACAGATCATAATTATGGTTGTTGACACACACCTTTGAAAAACAAAATGAGACTTCTATAACGATGAATTGGGGGGGAGGGGGGGGGAATGTTTTCAAAATCCTCTTTAAAGAATGCTACAACAGGCAATCAATAGTCCCTATTTGTAATGATTTCTTTATTTACCGAGCTGTACACCTGTCAGCCTGGGTCACAGTGACATACTTCTTGTACTCTGCCATCTAGAGATGTACATGCAGACCAAATTTGATTACTCCAGGTGAAATAGTATAGAAGAATAGTATGCCCTGGACAAACTCAATCAGGTGTGTCCTTTCTGATTAATTTCCATAATGTCACACAACTGAGAAGTATATAGAAGTTGACCTTATCTAAAGAACATTCTATGATACGATCTGATTGGTTGCGACTCTGACCTTTTGAGCCAGTAAGGCCTGAACCACTTGATTGGCTATCTCGTCCAGACATTTCTCGTACTGTTGTCGTTGTTGTTCATTCTCCATGACTAACGAGGAGTTCTCCGATTCAAGCATTTTGAGTCGACCTAGCAGCAGTTTTGTGCGATCGTCTGTCTTTCCACTTATTGGCTGAAAGTAATTCATATTACACTCGAATTAATCAACTAAACAATTTACAGTGAGGGCTTTGAATTGAAACACTTGAAAAATTTAACAAAACAATAAAAGATCCATTGCAAGCAACACCATACATAAATAAATGCGTAAATGCTTCACAAATAAAACATGAAAAATATACATTTGCTTATTTGCTTATTTGCTGGTATCAGAAAGTAATTCAATTTTTTGGTCAAAAGAATTGAATTTCCGACATGCTGTTTTAGGTATCAGGTTCAGCAACCCATAGGCTCCCTAATTAAGGGGCTCTTCAGCAGAATAGTCCTTCATCTAGGAATCCCACTGATACTTTCTCCAATGTCTCAATGTATATATTGAACTATAAAGCATTGTAGAGATTGAAATAACACCATAACAGACAACTTTTACTTCAAAATTAACTTACCTAGCAAAAACTTACCGGAGTTTACTTGAGACACGACTAAAAACTTACAAAGGTGGAACTTACCTGGGACTCAAAGCGCTTGACATCGTTGAGAAGCAAAATGTTCTCCCTCTCAAGTGTACTTATATGGTTGCGGTACTTATGCATATTGTTCTGTTGGAAATAAAGTTGCAATTGAAGTAAAACAGAATATGCTATGCTACACAAGTTATGGTTAACAAATTGAAATCAAAACAAAATATAACTTATGATTTTAAAAAAAAAAAAAATTGTACACAATTCACTGAAATTTTCTCATAGCAATGCACTTAGTTGAAATTAACGCTCCTCTTACCTCATAAGTGATGGACAGACTGGACTTTTCCTGCTTTAGCTGGTCAATCTTTGACTTATACTGCATCATATTTCTCACCGTCTCCTCCATCCTGTCAAAGACAAAAGAAAACTCCACATAAAAAACTAGGAAATTGAAAGTAGCAGATAGTATTTTTTTGCAATAATATAACATATAGGTAAAGTGAAAGTACAAATAAATATGCGATATAAAATCGAACAGCTAAACTTAAAGAACCAAACTGATATGAAATATGAATACGGTTCAACTCCAAGTTCCATGGACTTTCACCTTGTTATTGCAAATCTTTTATAAATCCAAAAAGCTATATCGTGAATACTTAAGTAATAGTCCAACCAGTAAAGTCAGCGCCAGAAAATATGAAAACAAATCTAATCATCAAAGGGCTTAAAACCCCATCTGTAACGGATGCTACAGTGTTACATTCTGATGCGTCACCACAGGTGCTGGTGTTGTATTACTGAGCATTTCTTTACAAATCAAGAAATCTCTTCCACAACACTTTCTGACTTCACCTCTACAGCTATTTTATCATGGTAGTCTAAAATCCAGATTAACACCTTGCTTTTTCGACTCACAACATTTTGTTTCAAATTTTAATTTCATAAACACTTTAAGTGTCAAGAAATCTGCTTATCGAAAAGTCTCGATCAAGCATGTGTGGTTTTATATAATGCTCAGTAATGCCTTCCAATCTGCACTCCGCATGTGTTATTCAATATGGAGCCTCGGTCTTGTTGCCCGTGTTCCATTGTTAAACTTTTCACAGTCCTTGATTATAAACCTCACACAGAAAAACACTCGTCCTTTCATACCCAACTTTCACATGGTGTAAATTTAATAATTTACAAATTTAGAAGTGTTTTGCTGAAAACAAAACCAACTGCAGATAAAAATCTGCTTAGAAAACTTTTGACATTCACCAGACCTTAAACACATATAACTGGTATCCATTTTCAATTAACTGCATAACCTTACTCAATACAGGCAGCCGCCGTAAAAAAAACTATATTGGGCAAATCTGATGTTTATTTTCAAACTTTATGGTCGAACAAGATCACATAAATGCTGGATTTTACCTCAGAATTTAACCGCCAGACCTAATTCAGTATTCAGTGTTTAATGAAGGAGTACAAATTGGATCATAACAGTGAAATTAAACGAAGACTGCCAACAAAATCTCAGTGAAACCACGCTGAAAGAAATGAATTAAAGTCGAGCCAAAGCAATCAAGTGATTATTGGATTAGCACACGGGGAGATTTGGCTGTATAGATAGTGCTAATCTCTGGTTTCCATTACATCGCAAGGTTCCACCTGTAAATGCACCTCATTAATAGCTACCAGGAGGAAAACCTTTTGGCATGTTTATACAGAACAATCTTAGTTTAACATAACTTAATCAAACCTTATTTAAGGCAAGTTTTTAACTGGGTTTTTTATATGATCCTGCATTTTCCCATAACTGTCAATTACATGCCATATCTATATATAAGGTTCGACAAGTGTCATGTGACCCTGCTTGTGTTTTTTGCCTGCAGTGTCATGTGACCCTGCATTTGATTTTGCCGATATGTCATGTGACCCTGCATTTGATTTTGCCGATATGTCATGTGATTCTGTATGTGATTATTCCAATGTCATGTGATCAGCCTGCATGTCATGTGATTCTGTATATGATTTTTCCAATGTCATGTGATCGGCCTGCATGTGATTTTTCCAATGTCATGTGATCAGCCTGCGTGTGATTTTTCCAATGTCATGTGATCGGCCTGCGTGTGATTTTTCCAATGTCATGTGATCCTGCACAGGACTTTTTCAGTGTCAGATGTCATGCTAGGTTTTGACCATTGTCAAACAGTTTAAAGTCTGAATATCTCAAAAACAAAAGTGCACGTCTTAAAGTATCTTCTTTAAGTATCTTCTTGAAATCGAAAGTCTTTTTCATTAAGCTTCTTAATTGGAAATTTTTCACATAGGCCAAAATGTCCTTATCGAATGAAATTCCAGGAATGTAATTAAAGATTGGAGGAGTCACAGGACATAGAAAATAGCCCTTCAACCATTCGACTTCATTTACACACAAGTCTTACAGGATTCATAGCATAGAAGTGAAATAAAACATCCTACAGCACTTAATTATTCAAAATCTAATTCAAACATGTACTTAGCACGTCTTCCATCTTGCTGTATAACGTTCCGAGGGGTGACACAAAAATTCAATATTAACTCTATATTGATTGGCTGAAATCTCATCACGACTGGCTGATCCATCAGAATGTCACCTGACCCATTAAAAGAAGCAGACAACTTTAAACACAATGACTCGTGATGTCGCTATGAGTAAAAAACCGTTGGATGACAGCATCGCCCTGAAAGCTAGAGATTAGTGCGGTATGATACAACAGCTCAGCTATTAACAGATAACACCAATTTCTTCATGTCACAAAAGTCTTCAATATTCAACAAATGTTAAACTTATCAGCCAAGATTATAATATTCTTCAGTAATTGGAATATACTGAAAAAGTAGAGAAAAAATTGTGACAATGGTTTAAATTAAGAAATACCAATGACATGCTGTCCAACTAGGTGTGACTTTTGACGATGAAGTAACCAGTGTTATAGTGACAATCTGATAGGAGCGACCCAAGCTCCCACAGGACAAAGATTGATCTTAGTTGTCAGAACGTTTTTACAATAGATCCTAAACATTAATTTCGGCTAAAACGTTTGTGAAATTAACAATGACTCATATGAATTAGGTCAGATTGTATTTTTAACCTGTAGTTGTGAAATATTTTTTTCGTTTCATCCTGAAGTACTGTCAGCTGAACCACCCCCACCTCGACCCTATTCCCACACTGATCGTCTACATCCCACTGTAAAACAACGGTGGATAAACTGTGGTGAAAAATTCTCATGAAAAAAAAAGTCTAATGTGCTTTATGCTGTGATGAAATCTCAAGTTTCAATTAAACCTCTATTAATTATTCAAAGAATTTATAACTTGTTCAAGCACTTCTTTGATGTGTAATTGATTCAAATACTTCTGAGTATTAAATTAGCTCCCTTACTTTTAACTCGGGGAGTGAATTTCTTTCATTTGAGATGTTATTAACTCACTTTGCTCAGAGTAAGAGAATGCTGAAATTCTTTATTAACAGTTATTATGATGCAAGAATTTTACATTATTTCTTTGATCGTCAAACTAAAATGTGGTAAGGTGTGGAGTCAGTATTTATAGAATGTACCCAGTTAAAGTACAGCCACAGGTTTTACAACTTTCACTCGAACCTTTGAAAAACATTTCTGGATTAAGTTTTCATTTCTGTTAGTCTAGCCACTTGAGCAGTAGACTTTTAAGACCGAGATAGCAAAAATAAGTTTAATCAGTTAACCCTATAGCTCATTAATGTAAACTAACAGTAAACTCCTTCATACTTTTAAACCTGTGAAATATTATTTTTTCTCCTATAGAAAAATAAGAAATAATTATTGACTTGCATGTAACAGATTAACCAACAAACCAGACTTAATCAGCCGTTTACTGGCATATAACACACCTAACACCTGACTAAATTACCATCACACCAGGTCCTGTTATGTTCAAAATAATCATAGCTGACCTCTATATTTTAATCTTTACTGAAACAATGTCAGACACAACCAAATGGTGTCAGCTTTCTGTGTAAATAGGAGGAAAAATCCTTTATCATGAAAAATTTAATAATTCAAAAAATTTAATTGTGTGTGTTCGGGTGGAGCAGTGGATAGCGTACTCCTCTTTCACCTAGATGGAGATGGCTGGGGTTCGATTCCCCAAATCTGACGTTAAAAGGTATGGGGTCACCTGCCCAACCACGTGGTAGGTCTGATGAATACAGGTAATTTCCAGATAAGATATACACTGATGGATGTACACAGATGCACTTTATTAAGATCAGATTACAGGTGTCTGACCGTAGTAGATAAAGGTCTAGTTTACACAGGTTGCTAGATTATACAGGGTTCAGTCCAAAGACAATATCTTGATCTAGCTGTGTGTCATTTATTTTTTTCATTAAAAAAACACAGGCATGTCTATAGAGTTATTTCATAGAAAGTTGAAATATGAAATAGGGATGACCAAGCTTATTTAGAACCGACTAGTCTCAAGGTATCTTTACAATTAATGGCAGACAATGGATATTTCAGCACGGCTTCTCTAATGTAATCACTGGGCATGACCATTTTATCAGCTACAACAGGTGTCTACCACGAAGGAGAATCTGTGGAATTCCAAGCCCACACGTTACATGACAAAACCAATGTTTTAAACAATAGACAAATGGTTAGCTTTGAACGAGTCTGCATGTGTACAATCCACATCTCCATGTGTGTGAGATAAGGGAGATAAGTCAGCACATTTCACCATAAAACCATTGAGTTATCTCCCCTTATCATCTACAGCCTTACTCAAAGTCAGTGAGGAGCTTGATCCTTGCAGCTTTACTTGCCCATCATGAGAAACAAATGTAGCTTGAACAATTTTTCAAGTGATTTTTTAAAGATCTATATAATGATAGTGCTTGGAATGCATTCAGTATACACAAAGTTGAATCTGATAGCTAACGTAACATTTTGATGACATAATTTTTGCCTTCTCCATCTTTGACTGTAATTGACATATCCCACTGCTGAGACTGTACAGCTGGTTTACCCTAACACTGTAGACTGATGCCAATACTATGAAGTCATACTTNCCCCCCCCCCCCCCCCCCATCATTCTCCTCTCCATAGTAGATCCAGAGTTGCAGCTCTGTATCCCGGTCTACAAAGAAGCAGTTGATACTTCCCCGTTGCCCTCCACACACAGCAATCTTTACTGTCTTCAATATCCCAGCAGGTTTCTACACTACCCCTACAATTTGCCTCCACCTGTATAGATTTACAGCCCTATCCCTTCCCCAGACCTTAATTCCCACCACCTAAATGTGGAATCAGACTGTCCCCAGGTGCTTTCAAAGTACTAACCTCCATTTCCTACCCCTATGTTAAAGCAGACAAACTTGTGTCATGTGAATCCCATGATACTTGTGTGTGTGACAAGTAGTAAACCATGGCATTTCTGCTCCTCACATCTCCTCACCAATGGTATAGCTGTACACTGTCCTCATCCCTCACCACACTGTCCTCATCCCTCACCACACTGTTCTCATCCCTTACCACACTGTCCTCATCCCTCACCATCCCACAGTGCTCTCAATGTGGCAACTGTGGGCCCTGTAAATCTGTCCCTTAATCCTTACTCACCAGGAACCCTACTCCCCATCTCCTCCACCCCTTCCCTTTCTATTGCAACTGTTTTGCCCCTTAAATGTGTCCCGGGCCCCCCCCCCATCAACCCTTTCCCATCCTGTATTACAAACTGTTTAGGAGCAGGCGCCTGATACCTGCGTGACCAGTAGTAAACATAGCATGTTAGAAAGGAAAGACGATCTATTACCAGGGGCTCCATGTGAAGTATCGCTGGTGAACTGTTGCACTTAAAATTGTAAAGAGCTTCTGTAAACAATAAAACAGGAGGGGTCAAGTGTGGTAAAGACATAGACCTGATATAGGGTGGACCCCGTAAACACAGCACGTAGGAACATCACCGATCATACACAGCAAACATTCCAGTGAAAAGGTCAACACAGACAAGAATAAAACAGCTGATAAATATCTGTATAAACCAAAGTTATGGAGGATAAAGAAATAATATATAACAAAAAATCAAATTACGTAGAATCTAGCTGACAAAGGTCTATGCAATTAAACCTGTCTTGGCAACTTAGACAGAGAATATTTTGTCAAAAATTCAGACTAGAAAAAATTGCAAAGTCTAGCCAGCCTGTGCAATCTGCGTGAAGAATATATGATAAAGTTTACAATAGAACTTCAAAGCTATATACCATACAGAAGTTAATCTGTGGTCACCGACCACATTTACCAAGTTCATGTTTTAAACACGTTCGGTCTGGAAGTTAAGCCACTTTTAGACTTACCGACTGGAGGATGCTAGCTAGGACAGACTTCGACGAATAACACATACATCATTTGTCTGCTAGTCCAAAACCACATCCAATATTTAAACTCACTCACCATAAGATCACAAGTCCACACCCCCGACAGCTGTGTAGTACTAAACAGGTATATCTCGTTAAAGCATGTTTTACCTGTAAGTCATTTACCACCTGTCTAAATGTGCGGTATTTATTTTCTACCAATAAACAATATCGATATAAGGTGACAAGGCGTTACAAACCTAAGGTATATATGTTGTAAATCTACCGCAACACTTACCTACCTCAGGGTATTATATACTACCAGATACCAGACTGATCCTTTAAAAAGATATTCATTCCTGTAAATCTTAAAATCAGTACAATATTACAGAATGTGACCACATAACAGAAACCAGATTGAATAGCTGGCCGATACACCTGTATAACATAGCCAAATGCCCAAGGGAATGATCGGCCGTTTAGTGGTTAATTATATCAAAGATTAATTAGTCTGACCAGATGGCTACAGGTAGTTTGATTCATTGAAACCAATTCACAAATACCTTAACAGGCCATTCTTTGACGTTTCTGTCAAATCAGATCTCAGAATAACTTCTTTCATTGCCAGAAAACTTTGAATATTCCATATTATGAAATTCTAGTCCTTAGTGTGAAGTTATAAGAGATAAGAATTCAGAAACACGAAATGTGCAGAAGCCAGGTTTAGTATGTTTTACACTGCTATCTTCTTTGACACCAATATAGAAATGCAACATATCAAATGTAAAGCCTGTATTAGACCATGAGAGATATACAGTACAGTCAGATCTGTATTAGCCCATGAGAGATATACAATACAGTCAGATCTGTATTAGCCGATGAGAGATATACAATCCAGTCAGATCTGTATTAGCCTATGAGAGATATACAGTACAGCCATATATGTATTAGCCCATGAGCGATATACAATACAGTCAGATCTGTATTAGCCCATGAGAGATATACAGTACAGTCATATCTGTATTAGCCCATGAGAGATATACAATACAGTCAGATATGTATTAGCCCATGAGAGATATACAGTACGGTCAGATCTCTATTAGCCCATGAGAGATATACAGTACAGTCATATCTGTATTAGCCCATGACAGATATACAATACAGTCAGATCTGTATTAGTCAATGAGAGATATACAATACAGTCAGATCTGTATTAGCCGATGAGAGATATACAATACAGTCAGATCTGTATTAGCCCATGAGAGATATACAATACAGTCAGATCTGTATTAGCCGATGAGGGATATACAATACAGTCAGATCTGTATTAGCCCATGCGAGATATACAATACAGTCAGATCTGTATTAGTTAATGAGAGATATACAATCCATGCAGTCAGATCTGTATTAGCCCATGAGAGATATACAGTACAGTCATATCTGTATTAGCCCATGAGAGATATACAATACAGGCAGATCTGTATTAGCCCATGAGAGATATACAGTACAGTCATATCTGTATTAGCCCATGAGAGATATACAATACAGGCAGATCTGTATTAGCCCATGAGAGATATACAGTACAGTCATATCTGTATTAGCCCATGAGAGATATACAATACAGTCAGATCTGTATAAAGAGATCACAATTCTAAAAAGTTGTCTCTTAACACAGGTGGTCTCTTAATACAGGTTCCTTTTACAAAGAATAGTGTGAAGTTTGATTGACACAATTATTACAGAAATGATTTAAAGTCTGCCAGACACAACATATCCGCAGTGTGTTTGTGAATGGAAATTCCTATACAGGAGTATAAAGTTTTTTATAACAGTACAGATCTGAAAGCTATTTGAATTTTAAGTATGTGAACTTTTTTCCAAAGAACATTATTTAGGTGTAATAAAAACCGCATCAGATTTTGTATTATGTACAGTTGTGTTATAAATACATACAAATGCCATGATTTGATAATAAATATGTGCATAAATTGTTTTTCTGTTGCTTTTCCCACACTGTGGTCGGACATACAATTATTACTTATGTTAATTCTATAGAAATGTTAACATACAATTAAAACGTTACACCGAATCAAAATGGCATACATATACCTCACAAGGGTGTTTATCAAGGATTTTCAGTCCATGATAATGTATCTTATATGCCTTATAATGCTGCGTAAAATGATGCACTTAAATGCAAGAGGTCATTGTAAAGGTGAACCCTCGCATTCTTCTCACCTTCAGCTCTCCTTTCCTTACACACATAAACCTCCTCCGACCTCAACCGTCTCCTCCGACCTCAACCGTCCATGAACTTATAAAGAAATAAATACAATGCACGTATATATATTCCCCAAGTTATCATTAAATTTTCCCATCCCATGAACTTTAAAGTCGACACCCTAAAGCTGATATCTCCATTGAAAAGCAGTGACTTACTTTATCATAACTGGAACATTTCAAGTGACACATTTTATTCAGAACTTACTCGATTTCAATGATAAAACTCGACATGAGACTCTGTACAGATGCATCAAAAAGCAGTTAAACAGGACTTGGAGGAGAATATGATGAGGTGTGGGAACAGAGCCCCATACCAGACAAAATTACCACTACAGCTGTCATACACACAGTTTGGATGTCGGTACATCATTTTTTCTGTCCATATAAAACACACCGACATGTCTGTCGACGACAATGTAGTATCACCTGTAGGTTGTCTATATGATCCAGGTTTCAAATAGAAAATGTGAAATGTATATTTCACTGTCAATCACGGCTACTTCACCTGACGTATCAAGTTTCTCATTAATTCATCAGTGAATTGAAATATATAACTTGCAAACATTTAACAACAGGGACATTTTATCCTGTCTCTGATGGTTAAACCTCCGGCTGGTGACTTTGTCAGTGCATTTATTGTTCTGTGTGTAGACTGACACTGCTTATTAAAATACATGAACAATGGCTCGTCTTTTTTTTATTGTAAAACGAAGGCATTTCTTCGTGTCTTAAGACATGTAAGAATGCCTTTTTTTTGTAAGGCACTATAACAATGCTTTGTGTCACAACAAGACATATGTACATATCTTTATGTCATAAGACACAGGTATAGCTTTGTATCTTAAGACACAAAAAATATAGGTTTGTATAGTAAAAACTTATATCTTTTTTCAATGCGTGTCTGATCTAGATCTATATGTAATATACACACATCGACAAATGCACCAAACTTTGTGTAGTACACGTGTAATACTTGGGAGTAAAGTGTGTATATCTCACATTTAACAGGAGAACAAGTAGCAGATGAAAATCATTTTAATTAACAAGAAAGAGAAAAAAAAAAACTTTTTTTCAAATATCGATTTTTGTTAGTATAATTACCATTACCTTGCTCAGCACCATGACAGTCCCGTCCTATAGGTGATGTCTGTACGTCACATTTATCTCACGAAAACAACAACAAATCAAGTCATTCCTGTAACACACACAACTTTGCCATTCCAAAACCACACACAACATCCTGGGTATCTTTCCATATCCTGTCTTTTCTTATCAACTTTGAGGTGTCAAAACATCCCTGTACACATATGTCTAAAGCTTTCCGCCTCCAGGGAACCTGTCGCAGTAGTAACTTCTGTTTACCAATCTTACAGGATAGTTACCCACTCTGACAGCCTGTAATTACGTATAACTCTGCTCAGACTACAGGTAGACACGCCCTGTCTCCGCCAGTATTAGAGGCAATCTGGACATATTGTCTCTGTCTGATGTTTCCCCTCCTCACCATGACTAGGCACTCTCCCCCAGTTAGTTCCCAGGATCCCTATCACAGCTGCTACTGCGGTGGGCAGGCCAGTAAATACGGCATACACAATTTTGATAGACTCTGGTAGGGGTTATTATGTGCTAGCATGCATGAGGGTTTCTGGAACCTTATTAACTGATCAGTGATCAATTTTTGGAAAAGCAAAGTCCAGCATAAATTTCTAGAGCAGCATCACAGACAGTTTAAGGATCATTAATATTTCTGGTAGGGATGAATCTGTTGTTTTCAAATAACATCTCTCACTGACTGGGAGTTATCTCCTCCTGTTTTAAGGCCAGTTAAATATTTACCTGTGAAACACAGTGGTGTCATAATGGCAACAGTAAATGTCAATTACCACAAAAAGATACCTAAAAAACCTTTTAAATTCAAATAATCTGACATACAATATCAAGGCTGATGACCATGAGCATGCCATACGGTTAGTAAAGCTACAGCATTAGTTTGGTATTTTCACATCGCGTAGGTGACATTTGATAATTTGGCAAATGTACAGCACCCTTTGACCTTTGTCCTAATTTCTTTTTTAAATTAAATAACTTCTTATATACAATGAAATCTTTTTGATCAAAAGTTCAAATCCAGTCCACAATTTTGTAAGCCTTTACCTTTCTACACCCCCCTTTCTCAACACAACACCAACGTCTTGCTGAGCCTAACTTCACCCCCTCCTTCCACATCCCCACTTCAATCAACCACACTACTTCATCTCTCACTCTCACTCCCAAGCTCAATAGTCAACATAGAAATTTAACTGAGTCTATATTCAATCCCCTCCCCATCCCTACCCCAACCAAACACTACACTAAATCGGAGCCTCGCCCCTTCCCATCTCAGTCACGTACACCCTAATGCAGAAGTCTCACAGGAGCTAACTTTGTTTCCTAACCTAACACAGAAGTAAGATCAGCCTGATTCTACCTCCCCATCCAAACGCTAACACAGAAATCAGACAGCCTAACTTCACCTCCCACCCAACCCTTAAGAAGTCTGACACAGAAGTCAGGCTAAATCTTACTTCACCTCCCCCCTCCTACCCCTAAAACAGAATTCACCCTTACCTCACCTCCCCCCTCCCCACCCCGACACAGAAGTCACCCTAACCTCCACTCCGCACCTTAACACCAAAGTCACCCTAACCTCCCCCTCCCAACCCTAACACCAAAGTCACCCTAACCTCCCCCTCCCAACCCTAACACTGAAGTCACCCTAACCTCCCCCTCCCCACCCTAACACTGAAGTCACCCTAACCTCCCCCTCCCCACCCTAACACAGAATTCACCCTTACCTCACCTCCCCCCTCACCACCCTAACAAAGAAGTCACCCTAGCCTCCCCTCCCCACCCTAACACCAAAGTCACCCTAACCTCCCCCTCCCCACCCTAATAGGAGTCAGGCTGA